>NW_027332424.1:15606803-15680345 GCF_000442705.2 Elaeis guineensis
CAATTGGTTTATTGGATAAGCCAAGTGCAAGAAAAAACTAGTCCTAGTTCAATTAGGACTTGGATCAACCTAATTCTTAATTTGATTAGAAAATTAAAATATATTTAAATTGAATTTAATCTGATTAAATTAAGTTTTTAATTAGGTTAAGACCTATTTTAATTGGGTTGATCTAATTTTGATTTGATTTGATTTGAGAAACCAAATTAAAACAAGTCATCAGATAGAATCCTAGTAAGACTAGGATTCTACCTTGTGCCACATAAGCCCCCTATGCCCTCTCTCTTATTCCATGCAAATTCCCTCTTATTTTGTGCGACAAAAATCCTCTCCCAAGTCTTCACCATGCCCAAAAGATTTTCTCTCTTCTTTCTTACATGGAAGATGGTTGTGGATCAAATTAAAGTAAGAATAAGTTTGGATTTTAAATTCTATGAGATAGAGTTTTAGAAATCCAAAACTCTTTTCTTTTTGCATTGATTTTATCCAAATTTTTTTTGAGATTTTCATGGCTTTTATGAAACTTGATAGGTGTCCTTTTTTGTTGATCCATGAACAAAAAGAAGGAGGGGAAGCCCAAGAGTTGGGCGCCCCTTATCTTGCCATGTTTGGATAAACCTTGACTAAGTATTTGACCTAGACAAAGACTCTATCATATCTCTCTATATAAAATAAATTTCTTCATAAAATTTTTGTAAAAAATAGAATGAAGAGAGGCCTTTGGGGTATCCAAAAATCATAGAGAAAGAAGATTGTGGCATGGAGATATAATAGACACAAGATAGGGTATCTAGAGAGAGAAAAGAGAAGAAGAAGAGGGTCTTCTTCTAGGGTTGTTGTGTTCATCTCTTCTCTTCCTCCATCTTGAGCTTTCTGAGAGCATCTCAGATCTAAAACTCCTCCTCTTACTTCTTATCTTTGAAAGAGTCCAAATCAAGAAGAAGGAGGTACCTGATCAACCATCGAAGAAGGATCAGTGTAGTACTAGCATACTATGCTGATTTTTTGGAGCAGAACTTCTGATCGAGATTCGTAGACTCGTGTGGATGACTTCTAGAGGCCGGATGCATGCACAACTCACAACATCATCCTCAAGCTCAGATCAGCAAAATTAGAATGTCTAACTTGCAAGGTAATAGATCTGATCTATTGTTTATTACATACATTAGATGTAGCATAGAAACATGTTGATATGATCAACATATAGTTCATTCTCTATATGTTTTAATTTTTGATTTAATACCATATAATAATCATGTAATAGGATCTTAGATCTAAAAATTTCTAATTTTATAAAATAAATTTTGATTTATTTTAGTCTTCTGCTGCATGATCTTGAAAAAGTTTCAAGATCTAACCCTGAAACCCTAGATCTGGTTCCTTCAATTGTTATCAGAGCCTAGGTTGTTTATTACATGATTATTTATATATGCTTAGATTATTTCTTAGATTAGATCTAATTTATAATCTAATTATTAAATCTAAAATTAAAATTTTTAGATCAATCACGAACTGCAAGGTTGTCTTGCTGTAAGGTTTACCCCTTACAGTGCAAAGATTGTCCTAGTTCGTGTAGATCTATCTTTAATCATAAATTTGTTAGATATGATCTAGATTAAATTTATGATTTATTAGATTGAAAAGATAGTTAAATCTAAAATAAAATCTCTTTGTTAATATAACCTGCGCAAAGAACCATCATATTTTTGTCTGAAAAATTTGTGAGTTTAAAGTTAAAATTATTTCAATTACATGAACCTGTTTAGATTAGATCTAAAGTAGTTTCATATTTATTTTATTTACATCTTGATTATGAATCAAACATGCAACTTGTTGGTGGAAACATGTTGTAAAATTATTTTACAAACATGAAAATTATTTTCAAAAAGTCGAACCCCAACTTTTAGCCCAAAACTTAATTGAGAATTAAGAAGTTATTTTGATTAGGTTCTAGGATTGTGAATTGAAGAACCTAAGACACAAACCATAACACATTGGGTTAATGGGTTGTGAGAATTAGGTCCATTAATTGGGTTAGACCTAAGGTTAGATTAAAGATGACTTAATTAGAAAATTGACTAAATCTAATCAATTATTGTCTTAGATTAGGTCAAGGATTCTCTAGATCAATTACAATAGTTGAAGTTGGTCAAGTCCATATCTTTAATGAGAACCAAATGGACTTGATTCTTGGCTAAGTGGTCTAGCACGAACTGTTAGGTTGATCCAATCAAACTAATTAAACCAGTTAGTGTCTAAGGTAAACCAGACCGATGGTTTTTAATTAGGAGCTCACTTACCTAGCCATTTCTGATGGTGTCTAAGGCAAGCTTTGGCAGACCCTCCCACCGATCGAACTTACCTGGCCTCTTAATAAAATTATATTTTGATTGGATCACTTGACTATTCGAGATGGCCCATGTCAGCTAGATAAATCAGTGTGACTGATTTAGGTGCTCCTAGACTAGCCCTTTTAATGGTCCCCTTAAGCTGACTTGGTGAAGCCAATGGGAGAATCATGATAAGCTGGTTCATCTGACCTCATCCTCTAAATCAATTAAATCCTCTAAAATTATTAAGTCCTTAAAATAAAATAATTATGGTGATAACTAGATCATAGTCTCCCATTAAGTGAATGATAATGGGTCCATCAGTTGGATAATCATTGGAGGCCCAAAGGTCTGGTGCTTATCGACTGATGGACTTATCATTCATAATATGATTTCTTGACTGCATCTTTATAAATGGTGGTTATTAGCTAACCAAAGTTGGGCCTAATCATTCATTTGCTAGATGGGCCAAGTATGGTCATGTTAATAGTTGGACCTAACCAGACCTTTTTGGTGGAGGCCAAAGCCTACTGATTAGGGACTGGGGCAAAATTAAAATTACTTAAAATTGTTTAGAGAAATAATTGGTTATGAACCTACCCTTAGATGTACATGGGTTGGCCAACCAAAGTTGGCTTGTGTGCAGTCTAAGTGGATTCTAGTACCCACTAAGAAATTAGGGTAATTCCTCGAATTGGAGGTAGAGGCTGCCAATTCGAATCAAATAGTGAGAGAAATCTTTTGATTAAAGTCCAAATCTTTAGGTTTAATGAATCAATTACTAATTAGGTTATGATTTTCTTTTGTGCAGATATGGCCACTTCCCTATTGCTCCAATCATTATTGGACAATGATAAGTTGGTGGGACCCAACTTCGATAGCTGGTACCAAAAGTTGAAGATAGTTTTGGAGCATGAACAGATCCTATATGTGATAATGGATCCTGCACCTGAGGAGTCAGTTGCCAATGCACGTGGAATAGTCAGAGATACTTATCAGAAGTGGCTCAATGACCAGACCACGATGCGCTATATCATGCTGGCTGCCATGAGCGACGAGTTCAGTCACAAATTTGAGATGGCTCAGCCAAAGGACATGCTTCAAGTGTTGGAGGATGCCTTTGGCACACCCAATGATGCGGAGAGGCACAAGACTAGTTGTGCCATCTTCAATGTCAAAATGCGGGATGGTGCCTCTATTGCTGATCATGTATTGTACATGATCGAGCTGATGGAGTGTTTGAGCAAGCTTGGCTTTTTCTTGCATGAGCAGCTTGGGAAAGATGCAATACTGAACTCGCTGCCCAAGTCTTATCTCCCATTCCTCACTCATTATAGAATAACAAAGTCTGAAGTAAACTATCATGGGTTACTGGGGTTGCTTCAGAACTTTGAGAAGGATCACCAACTCCACAAGGAGTTGGTGAACTTGGTGGGAGGTTCGTCTTTTGGTTCTCGACCCTTTAAGAAAGGAAAGAAGAATAAGAAGAAGAAAGTAAAGAAGGTGCAAGTTCAGGCTAAAACATCAGTGCAGGGCCAGACCAAAAAGATCAAGCCCAATAAGAGTCAAGCTGAATGCTTCTTTTGTAAGAAGTGGGGGACTAGAAGAGGAACTGTCCTCAGTACATTGCCTCCCTAGACCTAACAGGCAGAAAAAGCAGCAAGCTGTTGCTGGGCAAGGTATTTATATGATAACTCTTTGCAATTTCTCTATTTGTGATATAACTGATTGGGTATTGGATACCAGTATCTCTTACCATACTTGCAATTCATTGTAGGGGTTGCAGGTCAGTAGGAGATTTGAACAAGGTGAGAGGATCCTGAATGTTGGAGATGAAAGACTAGTTCCAGTTCTAACATTAGGAATCTTGAAACTTATATTTGAGTCCCATACCGTTGTTCTTAATGATTGTCATTTCTGTCCCAGTTTCTTTTTAAATGTTATTTCTGTAAGCCTTCTGGCCAAAAATGATTATAAAATTTTAATGAAGAAACAAGTTTGTAATATCCTTATGAATGATGTTACTATTTTTTGTGGACATTTGAATAATGGTGTGTATATGTTATCACAACCTGTTAACGTAGTCTATTCTACTGGCAAGCACTCTAGATTAGATAGTGTGTCAGATATCTACTTATAGCACTGTAGGCTAGGTCATATAAACAAGAATAGAATAAATAAGTTGACTCAAGAGGAAATCTTCAAAGTCAGTGATTGTGAATCACTTCTAACCTGTGAGTCTTGTCTTCTTGGTAAAATGACCAAGTCACCTTTTACTGAAAAGGTGAGAGAACTATTGAGCTCTTGGGCCTAGTACATACTGATGTATGCGGGCCCATGAGCACAAGTGCTAGAGGTGGATATTTCTACTTCATCACTTTCATGGATGATCTATCCAGATATGGATATGTCTATCTAATAAAATATAAGTCGGATTCATTTGAAATGTTCAAACGATTCCGAAATGAAGTAGAAAAATAAATTGAAAAGAGTATTAAAACTCTTCGATCTGATCGAGGAGGAGAATACCTTTCTTGTGAGTTTCTCACATACCTAGGAGAGAATGGAATTTTCTCCCAATGGACTTCTCCAGGAACACTACAGCATAATGGTGTGTCTAAAAGAGAAATCGGACTCTGTTAGACATGGTCCAATCCATGATGGGTTTTGCCAGCTTGTCGATATCCTTCTGGGGATATGCACTCAAATCAACCTGTTATCTATTAAATAGGATTTCAAGTAAGTCTGTAATTAAGACTCCATATGAGATATGGATAGGACGTAAGCTAGTACTTTCACACCTTAGGGTCTGGAGGTGCCCGACCTATGTCAAATGGTTAGTTACAGATAAACTCAGATCTAGGTCTGACAAATACACATTCATAGGGTACCCTAAAGAGATCAAAGGATATTTTTTCTATCATGCTGATGAGCAAAATGTGTTCGTCAGCCTTAAGGCAACCTTTTTAGGAAAAGAGTTCCTTGATGAAGGAACTGTTGCCTCTAAAGTTGAACTTGATGAAGTTCAACAGGTAGAAGGATAGACACTAATAGCTAAACCTGAGTCGGATTTGATTAGATTAGATTTGGAGCCCAATATACCTGCACCATTAAGGTGATCGGTAAAGTACCGCATCAGTCAGATAGATATTACGGTTTCTTAGTCCGAGATGGTGATCTCATCGAACTCGATGAGAACGATGAGGATCCGATCACCTATATAGATGCAATGCAGAGACCTGATTCTGAAAAATAGCTTGAAGCCATGAAATTCGAAATAGAGTCCATGAAGGTCAACGATGTATGGACATTGGTTGACCCACCTGAAGGGGTTAAACCCATTGTGTGTAAATGGGTCTTTAAAAGGAAGAGGGGCGCAGACAGAAAGGTGGAGACCTATAAAGCCCATCTCGTTGCCAAGAAGTATCATCAATGTTATGGTATTGACTATGATGAGATATTTTCTCCTGTGGCAACGTTCAAATCCATTCAGATAATGCTTGTAATAGCTACCCACCTGAATTATGAGATGTGGCAGATGGATGTAAAGATAACTTTTCTGAATGGAGAGCTGATCGAAGAGGTGTATATGATACAACCTGAGGGGTTTACATCCACAGATGAGTCCAAGGTGTGCGAGCTTCAGAGATCCATTTATGGATTGAAGCAAGCTTTAGAGTTGGAACATGCATTTTGATAAGGTGATCAAAACGTATGGCTTCGTTAAGAATAGAGAAGAGTCCTGCATCTATAAATAGGCAAATGGTCCAGTTATGGTATTCCTTGTCTTGTATGTGGATGACATTCTCTTAATTGAGAATGACATCCCGCGCTACAGGGAATAAAAGTTTGGTTGTTATCGCAGTTCTCCATGAAGGACTTGGGTGAAGCATCCTACATCCTAGGGATGAAGATCTATAGAGATAGATCTAAAAAGATGCTTAAATTATCTCAATCCACGTACATAGACACTGTACTGAAGAGGTTAGCATGGAGAATTTAAGAAGGGCTATCTATCGATAGGCCATGGAATTTCTCTCTCTAAGAAGGATTGTCCGACAACTCCTGAAGAGAGAGAGCATATGAGTAGAGTCCCATATGCTTCGACCGTGAGATCTATCATGTACGCTATGACATGTACAAGGTCAGATGTGGCATACTCACTAGGAGTAGTGAGTAGATACCAATTTGATCCTTGAGAAAACCACTGAAAAGTGGTTAAAGCCATCCTTAAGTATTTGAAAAATACTAAGGACCAATGGTTGGTTTATGGCGAGTCAGATCTGAAACTTGCAGGGTTCATAGACTCCAACTTTCAATCTGACCATGATGACAGCAGAAGCATGTCGGGTTATATCTTTACTTTGAATGGTGGAGCCATCTACTGGAAGAGTTCAAGCAGCATACTGTGGCAGACTCTGTTTGCGAGGTGGAGTACATCGCAGTATCTGATGCTGCGAAGGAAGCCGTATGGCTGAAAAAATTCATCACCGAGCTCAAAGTAGCACCCTTCTTCGATGGTCTGATCCTACTCTACTATAACTATACTGATGCCATAGCTCAAGTGAAGGAATCCAAAGCACACCAACGGATGAAGCACATTTTACGCCGTCTCCACCTGGTTCGGAAGATCGTGGATCGAGGTGACGTCGACCTTCAAAAGATCGATGGAAAGGAGAACCTGGCCGACCCCTTCATTAAAGCCCTGGCGATAAAGGAGTTCGACAACCACAAGTCGAAGATGGGTATTAGATACTGTATCGAGTGGCTTTAGGACAAATGAGAGTTGTTGAAAAATATGTTCCAAAAATCAATCGTCAAGCTGTTGACGGTTGAGCAACCAAGTATTATAATTGATTTGTTAGTAAATAAAATATATTTTTGATATTTTTATCACAAGTTTTCATCTTCTAACGAACTCCATTGTTATGATGAAGTACTTAGGACTATTTAGGTTCGATAAAGGGAGGATTTATCGATTAGTCCTTAAAACTGTTCATGATCAAATGATAGGATGTTAATAAGGACGACAGCTTCTCTCGAGCATAGGTCGCTGTAGGCCATATGGGTTGATTATCCTCTTAACCAAGGAGTGTGGAGACACTGGTATGGCATATAGATGAGATATAAGAGTACATCATCATTGAACATGACCAACTCCAGAGCATTCTGCTATCGAGAATGTCTCTGATGGGATATCGGTATAAGTGTCCCTTAGACCTAAGGTTGCCTCAGTGACTTGCAAACAACTCACTGTGCTTTGGTACTTGACTAACTAAATTTTTAATTTAGTAATGGAAGGCTTCTGGCATAGTCAAGTACTTGCGAAGTCAGAGTATGATCAAAATGGGATTGACCACTCCAAGAGTTGGAGAAGAATGAGTCACTGTATTTCACTTTAGCAAAACCTTGGCCAGGGTAATCCATCAGATAGATTTGATATTTTGAAATACAATGTGGATGACTTGATCAGAGTTGACAGTTGAACTCTGAGGTGTTCTATGATCATTTTGGTTAAGGAGATGAATTATATAGAAACTATATCCATATGGGTTCTAAGGATGTTGTTCTATACATTCGACCTATCCGACTGTCGGGTACCATTGCTAGATGGTCACTTTGATTAGTATAAAAATTTATTTCTATACTACTGACATAAGTTCGGACCTATGAGGTCACACACATTAGAGTTCACAATCGATTGGATGGTTGATCAATGATTAAGAATCGTTCTAGGGTTAAACGATCAATACGATTGATATTTAACCTAGTGCAAGTGTTGCATGAGGATCGATTAGCAATTTGACTGTTAATTGGCTTAATTTGATTAAGTCAATGAACTGAGATTAAGTCTAATTGAATATGATTTAATTCGATTCAGTTTGGGCTTGATTGAATCAAGTCCAATTGGTTTATTGGATAAGCCAAGTGCAAGAAAAAATTAATCCTAGTTCAATTAGGACTTGGATCAACCTAATTTTTAATTTGATTAAAAAATTAAAATAAATTTAAATCTGATTTAATCTGATTAAATTAGATTTTTAATTGATTAAGATCTATTTTAATTAGATTGATCTAATTTTGGTTTGAAAAACCAAAAGAATCCTAGTAAGACTAGGATTCTACCTTGCGCCACATAAGCCCCCTACACTCTCTCTCTTATTCCACATCAATTCTGTCTTATTTTGTGTGACAAAAATCCTCTCCCAGGTCTTCACCACACCTAAAAGGTTTTCTCTCTTCTTTCTTACATGGAAGATGGTTGTGGATCAAATCAAAGTAGGAATAAGTTTGGATTTCAAATTCTATGAGAGTTTTAGAAATCCAAAACTCTTTCTTTTTTGCACCAATTTTATCCAGATTTTTTTTGAGATTTTTATGGCTTTTATGGCACTTGATAGGCACCCTTTGCTGTTGGTCCATGCACAAAAAGGAGGGGGCACCCAAGAGTTGGGCGCCCCTTATCTTGCCATGTTTGGTTAAACCTTGACTAGGTATTTGATCTAGACAAGGACTTTATCATATCTCTCTATATAAAATAAATTTTTTATAAAATTTTCATGAAAAATGGATCAAAGAGAGACCTTTGGGGCATCCAAAAATCAAAAAGAAAAAAATTGGGGCATGGAGATATAATAGACACAAGATAGGGTGTCTAGAGAAAGAAAAGAGAAGAAGAAGAGGATCTTCTTCTAGGGTTGTTGTATTCATCTCTTTCCTTCCTCCATCTTGAGTTTTCTGAGAGCATCTCAGATATGAAACTCCTCCTACTTCTCATCTTTGAAAGAGTCCAAATCAAGAAGAAGGAGACACTTGATCAACCATCGAAGAAGGATCAGCACAGTACTAGCATACTGTGCTGATTTCCTGGAGCAGAACTTCTGATCGAGATTCGTGGGCTCGTGTGGATGACTCCTAGAGGACAGATGATGTGCAGCTTATAACATCATCCTCAAGCCCGGATCAGCAATGTTAGAACATCTAACTTGCAAGGTAATAGATCTGATCTATTGTTTATTACATATATTAGATGTAGCATAGAAACATATTGATATGATCAACATATAGTTCATTCTCTATATATTTTAATTTTTGATTTAATACCATGTAATAATCATATAATAGGATCTTAGATCTAAAAATTCTCTAGTTTTATAAAATAAATTTTAATTTATTTTAGTCTTCCGCTGCATGATTTTTGAAAAAGTTTCAAGATCTAACCTTGAAACCCTAGATCTGATTCCTTCACCAACTTCGATAGCTGGTATCGAAAGTTGAAGATTATGTTGCAGCATGAAAAGATTTTATATATCCTTATAGATCAGGCACCTAAAGAACCTACAGCCAATACTCCTCATGTTGTGAGAGATACTTATATGAAGTGGCTCAATAACTATATGACTGTGCATTGCGTGATAAGGGTAGCTATAAACAATGAACTTAGTCATAAGTTTGAGGATGCACAGCTTGAAGAGATGATTCAAATGTTGAATGAGTCCTTCAGCACCTCTGAGGATGTGGAGAGACATAAAACCTCCTGTGCAGTGTTCAATGCCCATATGCGAGAGGGGACTTCAGTCACTGATCATGTATTGTACATGATTGAGCAGATTGAATGCCTTAACAAACTTAGCTTTCTGTTGCATGAACAGTTAGGCAAGAATGCTATCCTCAATTCGCTACCAAAATCTTATCTATCCTTTCTCAGTCATTATAGAATGACGAAGCCTGTGATAAACTATCATGGTTTGCTAGGGTTACTACAGATTTTTGAGAAGGATCACCAGTTCTAGAAAGAGCCAGTAAATTTAGTGGGAGGTTTATCTACAGGGCATCGATTCTCTAGGAGAGAAAGAAGAAAAAAGTATAGAAATCTCATACCGCCGATCCCAAGCAAAGCAAAACATCAAAAGTTGACAAGAGCGAAGCAGAGTGCTTCTTCTATAAAAAGTTAGGTCATTGAAAAAGGAATTGTCCTGCTTATATAGCCACCCTTGACCCAAACAAGCCTAAGAATAAGAGAAAGAGGCAAGTGGTTGCTTCACAAAGTATTTATATGATAACACCTTGTAATTTCTCTATTTGTGATACTACTACCTGGATATTAGATACCAGAAGTTCTATTAATATATGTAATTCATTGCAGGGACTACAGATAAGTAAAAAATTTCGAGAGGGCGAGCGGTTCCTTAACGTTGGAGATGGAAGCTTGGTTCCAATTCTGGCCTTGGAAACTTTGCAGCTTATCTTCAAGTTCAGTAGTGTCATGTTAGATGATTGTCATTATTGTCCCTCTTTTATGATGAATGTCATCTCTATAGGCATTTTGGCTCAACTTGGTTACAAGTTTATAATAAAGGATAATTTTTGTGATATCATTGTGAATGATACTATAATTATACATTGATAATTAAAACATGACATATACATAATATCACAGCCTGTTAGTGTAATATACACACCTAGTAAATGCCCTAAAATAGATAATGTCAGTGAATTCTATCTTTGACATTGTAGGCTTGGACATGTGAACAAGAATAGGATTGACAGGTTGATCAAAGAATGTATCCTTGAGATAGATGATTGTGAATCATTGTCTATCTATGAGTCCTGTCTACTTGGTAAGATAACTAAGTCACCTTTTAAAAAAAAAAGTGAGAGAGCCAGCGATATCCTAGGTCTAATACATACTGATGTATGCGGGCCTATAAACATAAGTGTAAGAGGAAGATACTACTACTTCATTACATTTACAGATGACCTATCGAGGTATGGATATGTCTATCTTATGAAGCATAAGTCAGAATCATTTGAAACGTTCAAACGATTTCGTACTGAAGTAGAGAAACAAATTGAAAAGAGTATTAAGATCTTTCGATCAGACCGAGGAAGTGAATACCTCACTGGTGAGTTCCTGATATATCTGGAAGAGAATAGAATTCTCTCATAATAGACCCTTCCTGAAACACCACAACATAATTGTACGTCCGAGAGGAGGAATCAAACCTTGTTAGACATGATCTGATCCATGATGGACTTTTTCAATCTGCCAATCTCCTTTTGGGTATATGCTCTAGAGACTACCTGCTACATTTTGAATAAGGTGCCCAGCAAGTCTGTCGATAAAACTCCATAGGAGATAAAGACTGGACGTAAGCCAGTGCTCTCACACCTTAGGGTCTGGGGGTGTCCAGCTTATGCAAGCGTTTAAAGATAGATAAGCTTGGACTGAAGTCTGATAAATGCTTGTTTGTAGGGTATCCAAAGAAAACTAAAGGGTACTACTTCTACCTCACTGCAGAACAAAAGGTGTTTGTTAGCAGCCGGATAATTTTTTTAGAAAAGGAGTTCCTTGGTGAAGGAGCTAATACCTGTAAAATTAAACTTGATGAAGTTCATAAGGTGGAAGGACCGATACATACAGAATTGGATTCGATTGGTGAATCGAATCTGGAACTGATAGAGGTACTATTAAGAAGATCTGATAGAGTACTACATGCCGAACAGATACTATAGTTTCTTGATCTGGGATGGTGATTTCATTGAGCTTGATGAGAATGATGAGGATCCGATCACCTATTTGGAGGCCATACAAAGGCCCGACTCTCAAAAATAGCTTAAGGTTATGAAGTCTGAGATGGAGTCCATAGAGATCAATAGTATATGGATACTAGTTGATCCACCTAAAGGGATAAAATCTATAGAGTGTAAATAAATTTTTAAAGAGGAAAAGAGGAGCGGATAGGAAGGTAGAGACCTATAAAGCCCGTCTAGTTGCCAAAGGTTACCGTCAGCATTATGGTATTGACTATGATGAGATGTTCTCTCCTGTGGCAATGCTGATGTCCATTTGGATTATGCTTGCTATCGCTACACACTTAGATTATGAGATATGATAGATGGATATCAAAACTGCTTTCTTTAAGGGAAAGCTGGAAAAAGAGATGTATATGATATAACCTGAAGGGTTTACATCCACAAACGAGTCGAAAGTGTGCAAGCTAAAAAGATCTATTTATGAACTTAAACAGGCATCAAGGAGTTGGAATATGCATTTTGATAAGGTGATTAAAATGTATGGCTTCGTTAGGAAGGAGAAGTGCCTTGCATCTACAAGTGGACTTCTGATTTCATGGTCATTTTTTTGTGCTATATGTGGATGACATACTGTTACAAGAAAATGATATCCTGGCTTTACAGAGTGTGAAGTTGTGGTTATCATCACAGTTCTCCATGAAAGACTTGGGAGAAGCATCCTACATTTAGGGATGAAGATCTATAGGGATAGATCCAGAAGGTTGCTTGGATTGTCCCAATCTACGTATATTGATACCTTGTTGAAGCTATTCAATATGGATAATTTCAAAAAAGGCTATCTTCTGATGGGCCATGGAATTACTCTTTTCCAGAAGGATTATCTGATAACTCCTGAGGAGAGAGAGTGCATGAGTAGAATACCATATGCTTCGACAGTGGGATCTATCATGTATGCTGTGATATGTACGAGGCCGGATGTGGCCTATTCACTAGGGGTAGTGAGTAGATACCAGTCAAATCTGGGTGAGAAGCATTGGAAGATTGTGAAAGTAATTCTTAAGTATTTGAGAAATACTAAAGATCAATGACTTATCTATGGAGACTCTAATCAAAAACTTGTAGGATATACTGATTTTAATTTTTAGTCAGATTGTGGTGATAGCAGAAGCATGTCAGGCTATGTATTTACCTTGAATGGAGGAGCTGTTTGCTGGAAGAGTTTCAAGCAACATACTATGGTCGATTCTATATGCGAAGTGAAACACAATGCTGCATTGGATGCTACATGTTCTGTGCCGCTATCATCTGGTACGAGAGATCGTGAATCGAGGTGACGTCGAGCTTCAAAAGATCGACGAAAAAAAAACCTAGCCGACCCCTTCACTAAAGCTCTCAAGATTAAAGAGTTCAATAACTTCAAATGGAAGATGGGTATAAGATACTTCCCGATTGGCTTAGTCTAAGTGGGAGTTTTGGAGAATTGTGTCCTAAAACCAATCGTATGATGATTGAGTTCATCCTTGTTTATGAATTATTGATCAATTGAATAATAGTTATTCTGATATTTTTCATCATAAAGTGATATCTTCCTTGAACTCTTGTACTGTGATGAAGTTCCTAGAACTATGCTAGCATACGATAAAGAGAGGATTTATTGTATAGTTCTGAAACATGTTCACGATCAAATGATATGTCATTATGGGATGATGACGTTTATCGAGTGGAGGTCATTGTGTGCCATATGGGTTGGTTGTCCTCTTAACCAAAAAGTATGGTGACACTAGTATGGCATACAGGTGAGATGTAGGGGTACATCATCACTAAACAGGTGACTCACCTGGTGAGCATTCTGCTGTCAAGAGCTACTCGTGAAACACATGGGTATAAGTGTCCTTTAGACTTGAGATCACCATAGTGACTTGCAAGCAACTCATTGTGCTTTGGTGTCAGATTATCTGAATTTCTAATGCAGTGACAGAAGGTTACTGGGTACAGTCAAGTACTTGCAAAATTTGTGTATGGATCAAGATGGGATTGACTCCTCCAAATTATTGAAGTGATGTATTGCTGTATTTCAATTTAGTAAAGCCTTAGTCAAGGTAATCCATGAGATAGATTTGAAAGGTTGAAATACAATGTGGATGAAGCAATCTCGGTTGACAGTTAACTTGAGACCATCCTAGAGCATCCAGAGTCAAAAAGATGAATTACGCGGTAACTATGTGTATGGGTTCTGAAATATTTTTTTGTGATAATTTGACCTATCTGAATGTCGAAAATCATTACTAGATGGTATCTTGATTAGTACAGAAATTAGTTCCTGTGCTATCAGCTTAGTATTTGAACCTATGGAGTCTCGCACACAAGTCAGATAAAGTAGGAAGAAATTGATCTATGTTTATATGTTCAATTTGAAAGTACTTGACTTGATTGAACATATAAGGTAACTTGATTGAGAATTAAATTATGTGTCAAATAAATTGAAGAGTTGACTATGTCTAGCTAGCACTATACATGAGGTTCAGATTCGATCCCGGAGATGAACAGTTTTAATCTATGATTCATAAAATATATGAAAGATTGAATTTAAGTACTAATTAATTTCAGATTAGATCTAAATTAATTAAATTAAATAGATCCAAAACCCAAGTTAGTCTTGGTACAAAAGTCTTAAAGAGTTTGGGATTGATAGCCTTTCAAAATTATTTCGAACCAGCTTCGAATCGGATTCGAATCGGACCCATTTTGGATGAGATATGAGTATTCCTACTTGCACTGAGAATATCCCTTCATGAAGCATGACCAAAACCTAGTTTGGTGCTTATTTGGGGTATCCCAAGTGGGTAAGCGATTAGGTGCAAGTTGATTGTCATATAAGATGACAATTATATCTCATATAGGAATCTTTGTTTCATGAGTATTAGACCAATTCAAATTAGATTTGAATTAGGAGTCCTAATCTCATTAGATCATGAGAATCATCTATAAATAGAGAAGATCTCTACCTATGGATGTATAATATAGCAATGGCATAGCAAACAAATCAGATTGAGAGAAGAATAAAGAAAGAGAGAGGCATGAGATGAGAAAGAGGTCCCTTCTTCCCTTTGGCCTCTCTCTTTGTTGCCGCCCCTCTTCTTTGGTAGCGGGGTCTTGTCGGCATCCCACCTGCTGGTTTGAGGAGTCACACCAGTACATCTAATCTCTCAATTGATTGTGTTGCAAAGACAATTGGATTAGAGTTCATCCCACTTTACTGCGACGTCTGACGTGCATGTGAAGTAAAGACTCTGCACATCCAGGCCACCATAAAGATTTATATTAGATAATTTGGGATTTGATCCCTGATTTACTGTGTTTTAGGTAAGAATTTGATCATAAAAAAATAGAATATTAATATGTTGGGAATAGTATCCCAAAGCCAATCGTCAGCCTGTTGACGGTTGTGCTCTTTATTGTATTAGTACATGAATCATAAATAAATAAAAATTATTTTGATATTTTTCATCACAAATTGTCATCTTCTAATGAACTCCTGTGTTGTGGTGAAGTCCTTAGGACTATTAAGACTCGACAAAGGAAGATTTGTCGTTTAGTCCTTAAACTTGTTCGTGACCAAATGATGCATTGTTACCAAGGACAACAATGTTTATCGAGCATAGGTCATTGTGTGCCATATAGGTTGGTTGTTCTCTTAACCAAGGAGTGTGGAGACACTGGTATGGCATACAGGTGAGATGTAAGGGTACATCTGCACTGAACGTGACCGACTCTGAGCTATCTCTTCTGTCAAGATTTGCTCCGATGGGATATGGGTATAAATATCCCTCCGACTTGAGACCGCTACGATGACTTGCAAGCAACTCACTGCACATAGGCACTGGACTACCTGAATTTCTAATTCAGTGACGGAAGGCTGCTGGGTGTAGTCAAGTACTTGACTTATCAGTGCGTGTGTCAAGATGGGATTGACCACTCCAGTTCAGGAGTGTGTACAGTCATGTTTCAATTTAGTAAAATCTTGCCAGGGTAGTCTTTGTGAGGAGTCATAGGACTGTTTAAGTTGAGCACGATTCGGATGATCTAATCAGGGTGGACAGTTTAACCCTGAGTCATCCTAAACACAGATGTCAAAAGGATGAATTATACAGTAACCATATTCATGTAGGTTCTGAGTATTGCGATTGTGACTATTCGATCTATCCAGTCATCAGGTACTATTGCTAGATGGTCACTTCGATTAGTACAGGAATTGGTTCCTGTGCTACCGGCTTAGGTTCAAACCTGCAGGGTCACACATATTAGAGGTTCCTATCTGATCTGATGGTTGATGAAGAGTCCTAATGCTGTGGACTATGAGTCTATGTGTCTGGGACTCTATGATCAAGAATCAGGATTCTCTGATCACGAGTCCACACATTTTGGGTACCGGGGTCAAGAGTCCCACTGGTTTGGGACTCTTCGATCAGGTTACATATCGATGAATTCTGATGCCCGATTATCCATCGAATTTAGACTCAATATTTATGAGAGGTTTAATTAGTGATTTTATCACTAATTAACTCAATTTGATTGAGTAATTATTTTTGGATCAAGTCCAATTGAATTGGATTCAGTTGGGTTTGATCCGATTAGGTTAAGAGTTGACCTAATCGTCGAGATGGTTTGGTTTCTGATTTGATCAGGGGTTGGGCTTAATCAATTCTGATTTGATTAGGACTTTATTGAGCCTAATTAAGCCTAATTAAGTTGGGTTTAAATTAGTCTATTGGGCCTAACTTATTTGGTTCAATTAGGTTGGTTTAAATAATGAAACCACCTTGACCCATTCTCCCTGCGCCACCTCACTTCCACTGCGCCCATTTGAATTCATGAGAAGAAAGTTCTCATGAATTTTTCCTCACACAAAGCCCTCCTCATGCCCTACTTTAATGCACCAAATGAGTGGATAAGGATGATTGGTTGGCCATTCAAATTCAAAACAAAGTTTGAATTTGAATGAGCAACCAATCTTAGCGCCTTGACCTTATCCTCTTTTAGCACCCCATTTATTACATGAGAAAATGTTTCTCATAAAATCACTCACATACAAATTAAGCCATGCCCTCCTCTTCTCACACCCTTAGTGGATAGGGATAAATTGGTTTCTATTTGAATTCAAAATTTGATTTGAATTCAAATGTGCAATTACTCATCTTTATCCTCTCACGTGGATAAGATGTTTGACATTGTTTTAAAAGGAGGAGAAGAGTGGGGCGTGTAAAAAAAAAAATTTGGAGAGAAAATCAGGACGTGAGGAATCCTTGTGTGCAAGGTGAAGGTCTATATTCTTTCGAGAGAAAAAGAAAGAAAAGAAAGAAAAAGTGTGCGCAGGGTTTCAGTGAGTTCTTCAGGGTTTCAGCCTGAAGTTCGAGAAGTGAGAAGGTAAGCTACGAGTGTCGTGAGCCCACCAAATTTTAGGAAGATTTCAACATCCTCTCAAGCACATCTGCTGATGATCCAGAGTATCTGAAGAATCGACAGACATCGATCGAAGGAGTCGATCAGCATCGACCGTCGAAAGGGCTCTACAACGAGCTAGCACTCGTGAGGAGTCGATCAGACCGGAGCTTCATGTGGATGATCCACAGAGGTCAGATACATTATGTGGTTACATCACGATGATCAGACTCTCTCCTGACAGGTGATTCAGATTTAAAATACATGCATGCTATATATCATATTTAGATCCTAGTATAGGATAAATTTTTATTAATTAATTAGATTAATTAATAATTTCTGCTATGAAATAGTGATTTTGAAAAAAATTTTAAAATTACCATTTTACCCCTGCATTGAATTTTTCCCACAAAATGGTATCAGAGCAGGTTCTAAGATATGATATATGAATTTGCATGCATAGATTAAGTTGTAATCTAAAAGTTTAAATTTAAAATTTGAAATTCAAAATTAAAATTTGAATTTTGAAAGTTGTTGAAATTTAAAATTCAAAAGTTTGAAATTCAAAATTTGAAATTTAAATTTAAATTTAAATTTAAAATTTAAAATTCAAAATTTGAAATTCAAAAATTTGAAATTTGAAATTTATTTGAAATTTGAAATTCAAAATTTAAAATTTAAAATTTAAAATTTGAAATTTAAATTTTAAAATTGGTTATTTAGATATACATGATCCAAGTAGCAAGTAATCAAATTGGGTTGGTTGCCATAGCCATCCGGTCATAGGAGAAAAGTAGAGTTTAAAGGCCCTCTCCTCTCATTCGATGGGGTCTCCTATGGCGGTAGGGGTGCCACTGCAATTATATCCTATGCAGATGAAGCAGTGAAAGGACTTAATTGTAAAGGTTCAATTATAAAATTTATCATGAATATGTTAGATTAGATCTAAAAGAATATTCATGATTTATTTTGATTGAGTTATTTTCTGTTAAGTAATTAGCAATAGGATTGCTATTTATGAAATGTGCTGATCTATTTGTGAAATGAGTCAACATGTTTGGTGAACAGAAAATAAAACCTTTCAAACTTAAAAATTATTTTCGAAAAGCCAAACCCTGACCCATCAGCCCAAATACTTAATTAAAAGAATTAAGTGTTGTCAAGTTGGTCTAGAATTGTGAATTAAGACCTAAGACAATTGCATAAACTTGTGGGTCAATGGGTTAGATGGATTAGATCCATAATTGGGTTAGACCTAAGGTTAGCTTAAAAAAATGGACTAAATTAGAGTAATTGGTCAAATCTAATCAAAAGTTGAATTAGATTAGGTCAAGGACACTCTAGACTCAACTCCAATAGTTGTAGTTGAATGGTCCATGTCTTTAACTAGACCAAGATGGACTTAATTTATGGCTATGCGGTGGAACCCTATTTACTAAGTTGATCAAATTAAAACTAATGAATCGGTTGGTGTCTAAGGTAAGTTAGGCAGTTTGACCAGTGGTTCTTAAGTGGGAGCTACTCGCATTGATTCGATCTTTGACGAGTTAATGGCATATCCCCACCACTGATCTCACTTACCTGGCCAACTTGGTGAGTTAGGTTTTGATTAGATCACTTGGTGATTAGGGCTCACCCATGTCATTAGATAAATCAGTTTGACTGATTTAGGTGCTCCTAATGTCAGCTTTAATTAAATCCTTTTTAATTTGACTTAGTGAAGTCAGTGGGAGGATTGAAATTGGCTGAATATTTTCTTCTCATCTATCCTTTAATAAAATCTTCAAAAATTATTAGGTCCTAAAAATGATTAAGTTATAGTGATAACTAAGTCATAGCCTCCCATTAAGTGAGTGATAATGAGTCCATTAGTTTAATAATCATTGGAGGCCCAAAGGCCTGGTGCTTAGTGACTAATGAAATTATCATTCATAGTATGATAATTTGGTTTGAGTCTTTCTGATGGTGGTCAGGTTGGCCGCCAAAGTCGGGCCTGATCATTTATTGGTCCGATTCATCAAATCAAGTCATGTTAATGGTTGGACCTAACTAGATCTTTTCAGTGGAGGCCAAAGCCTACTGATTAGGTTTTGGGGCAAAATTGATTACTAGAAGTTGTTTAGAGAAACAACTGGTTATGAACCTACCCATAGATGCACATGGGTTGACCAACCAAAGTTGGGCTCGTGTGTAGTCTGTGTGGATTCTAGTACCCACTAAGGAATTAAAGTAATTTCTCAAATTGGAGGTTGATGCTACCAGTTCGTAAAAATATTGGAGGAAACTTTAGACTAAAGTCCAAGTCTTTAGTATTAATAATTTATGTACTAATAGAGATCTGATTTTTCTTTATGCAGCTATGGCCACTACCCTGTCGCTCTGGTCATTATTAGATAATGACAAGCTCATGGGACCTAATTTCGATAGCTGGTATCAAAAATTAAAAATTATCCTTGAGCATGAGTGGATCCTTTATGTTGTAACGGATCTGGCACCCGAGGAGCCAGCCCCGAATGCTAGAGGGACGGTCCAAGATACTTACCAGAAGTGGCTCAACGATCGAACCACCATTCGATGCATAATGCTGGCGGCAATGAATGATGAGTTCAGCGTAGGTTTGAGAATGTCCAGCCACAGGAGATGCTTCAAATGTTGAAAGGCACAAAATAGTTGTGTCATTTTCAATGCTCGGATGAGAGATGGGGTCTCAGTCACCGATCATGTACTGTACATGATCGAAATGATTGAGCGTCTAAATAAACTGGGCTTTCCCCTGCACGAGCAGCTCGGTAAGGATGCGATCCTTAATTCATTGCCCAAGTCCTTCCTCCCCTTCCTTACTCATTTTTCAATGACAAAGCCTGCAGTAAACTACCACGGCTTGTTGGGGTTGTTGCAGAACTTTGAGAAGGACCACCAGCTCCATAAGGAGTTGGTGAATGTTGTGGGAGGGTCTTCTTCTGGTTGTCGACCCTTTGAGAAAGGGAAGAAGAACAAAAAGAAGAAGAACAAGAAGGTGCAGCTGCATACTGGGACGTCTGCACAGGGTCAGACCAAGAAGCGCAAGCCCGACCAGAGCCAGGCGGAGTGCTTCTTTTACAAGAAGCAGGGGCACTGGAAGAGAAACTGTCCTCTATACATTGCCTCACTGGACCCGAACAGGCCAAAGAAGAAGCAAGGTACTTATATGATAACACATTGTAACTTTTTCATTTTGATACTACTGCCTGGGTATTGGATACTGGAAGCCCTTATCATATTTGCAATTCGATGCAGGGTCTGTAGGTCAGTAGGAGATTTGATGAAGGCGAGAGGTTTCTGAATGTTGGAGATGGAAGCAAAGTTTCAGTTCTAGCATTAGGAATCATGAACCTCGTAATCAATTCTCGAAATATAATTCTAAGTGAATATCACTATTGTCCAAGCTTTTTATTAAATATTATTTCTGTAGGCCTTTTGGCCATGAACGGTTATCAATTTTTAATAAAAGAAAATATTTACAATATCATTTTGAATGGTGTTATAATGTTTATTGGACAACTTTATAATAGAATTTACTTTCTATCACAACCTGTTAATGTGGTTCAAACCTTCGGTAAATACCTTAGAATAGATAATGTGTCAGAAGTCTACCTTTGGCACTGTAAGCTAGGTCATATCAATAAGAACAGGATAAACAGGTTGGCTCAAGAAGGAATTCTTGAAGTTGGTGATTGTGAATCACTTCCAACTATGAGTCTGTCTTCTTGGAAAGATGATCAAGTCACCTTTTACTGAAAAAGGTGAGCGAGCCAGTGAACTCTTGGGTCTGGTACATTCTGATGTATGTGGACCCATGAGCTCAAGTGCAAGAGGTGGATATTTATACTTCATAACCTTCACAGATGATCTATCGAGGTATGGGTATGTCTATTTAATGAAGCATAAGTCGGAGTCATTTGAAATGTTCAAACTATTCTAAAATGAGGTAGAAAAACAAACTGGAAGTGTATTAAAACTCTTCGATCTGATCGAGGAGGTGAATACCTTTCCAATGAGTTTTTGACATATTTAGGGGAGAATGGGATTCTCTCTCAGTGGACTCCTCTTGGAACACTACAGCATAATGGTGTGTCTGAAAAAAGAATTGGACCTTGTTAGACATGGTCCGATCCATGATGGGGTTTGCAGGTCTGCCGATCTCCTCTGGGGATATGCACTCGAATCGGCTTGTTACCTTCTAAATAGGGTTTCAAGTAAGTCTGTAACCAAAATGCCATATGAGTTATGGATAGGACATAAGCCAGTACTCTCGCACCTTAGGGTTTGGGGGTGTCCGACTTATGTTAAATGTTTAATTACGGACAAACTTGGACCTAGGTCTGACAAGTGTAATTTCATAGGGTACCCAAAAGAGACCAAAGGATATTATTTCTACCTAGCTAATGAGCAAAAGGTGTTTGTCAGCCTTAAGGCAATCTTTTTAGAAAAGGAGTTTCTTGGTGAAGGGACTATTGCCTCTAAGGTCGAACTTGAGGAAGTTCGATAGGTAGAAAAACTGACACAAGTAGCTGAACCTGAACCGGATTTGGTTAGATCAGTTTCGGAGCCCATTGTTCCTGCACCCTTAAGGTGATCTGGTAGAGTACCACGTCAACCAGACAGATACTATGATTTCTTGGTCCGGGACGGCGATCCTATCGAGCTTGATGAAAACGATGAGGATCCGATCACCTACATGGATGTAATGTAGAGACCTGACTCTGAGAAATGGTTAGAGGCCATGAAATCTGAAATGGAGTCCATGAAGGTCAACGATGTGTGGACATTGGTTGACCCACCCGAAGGAGTCAAATCCATAGGGTGTAAGTGGGTCTTCAAGAGGAAGAGAGGCGCAGATAGAAAGGTGGAGACCTATAAAGCCCGTCTGGTTGCCAAGGGATATCGTCAACGTTATGGTATAGACTATGATGAGACATTTTCTCCTATGGTAATGCTCAAATCCATTCGGATTATGCTTGCGATAGCTGCCCATCTGGACTATGAAATCTGGCAGATGGATGTGAAAACAGCTTTCCTAAATGGAGAGCTGGACGAAGAGGTGTATATGATACAACCTGAAGGATTCACATCCACAGATGAGTCTAAGGTGTGCAGGCTACAGAGGTCCATTTATGGACTTAAGCAGGCATTCCGGAGTTGGAACATACGTTTTGATAGGACGATCAAGACATATGGCTTCGTTAAGAACGGAGAAGAGCCCTACATTTATAAGTAGGCTAATGGTCCAGTAGTAGTATTTCTTGTATTGTATGTGGATGATATTCTCTTAATCAGAAATGATGTCCCTACATTACAGGGAATAAAGATTTGGCTGTCGTCACAATTCTCCATGAAGGATATGGGAGAAGCTTCCTAAATCCTAGGGATGAGGATCTATAGGGATAGATCTAAAAGGTTGCTTGGCTTATCCCAGTCTATGTACATTGATACTATGCTGAAAAGGTTCAGCATGGAGAATTCCAAGAAAGGCTATCTCCGATAGGCCATAAATTTTTCTCTCGAAGAGGGATTATCCGACAACACCTCAAGAAAGAGAGCATATGGGTAGAATTCCATATACTTCAGCAGTGGGATCTATCATGTACGCCATGACATGTACATGACCAGATGTGGCATACTCACTAGGGGTAGTGAGTAGATACCAATCTGATCTAGGGGAGAATCACTAGAAGGTTGTTAAAACCATCCTGAAGTATTTAAGAAATACTAAGGATCAGTGGCTTGTTTATGGTGAATCAGACTTGAGACTTATAGGGTTTACAGACTCTAATTTTCAGTCTGATCACGATGACAGCAAGAGTGTGTCGGGATTTATTTTTACCCTTAATGGTGGGGCTGTCTGCTGGAAGAGTTCCAAGCAGCACACAATGGCTGATTCAGTTTGCGAGGCGGAGTATGTCGCTGCATCAGATGCTGCCAAAGAAGCGGTGTGGCTGAAAAAATTCATCACCGAGCTTGGAGTAGCACCCTCCCTTGTTGGTCCAGTTCTGCTCTACTGTGACAGCTCTGGAGCCATTACTCAGATGAAGGAACCAAAGGCACACCGCGGACGAAGCATATTCTGTGTCGCTACCATCTCATTGAAAAATCGTAGATCGAGGTGACGTCGACCTTCAAAAGATCGACGGAAAGGAGAACCTGACCGACCCATTCACTAAAGCCATTGCGGTGAAGGAGTTCAACGACTTCAAGTCGAAGATGGGTATTAGATACTACACCGATTGGCTTTAGGCCAAGTGGGAGATTGTTGGAATAGTGTCCCAAAGCCAATCGTCAGCCTGTTGACGTTGTGCTCTTTATTGTATTAGTACATGAATCATAAATAAATAAAAATTATTTTGATATTTTTCATCACAAATTGTCATCTTCTAATGAACTCCTGTGTTGTGGTGAAGTCCTTAGACTATTTAGACTCGACAAAGGAGGATTTGTCGTTTAGTCCTTAAACCTGTTCACGACCAAATGATACGTTGTTACCAAGGACAATGCTTATCGAGCATAGGTCGTTGTGTGCCATATAGGTTGGTTGTCCTCTTAACCAAGGAGTGTGGAGACACTGGTATGGCATACAGGTGAGATGTAAGGGTACATCTGCACTGAACGTGACCGACTTCAGAGCTATCTCTACTGTCAAGATTTGCTCCGATGGGATATGGGTATAAATATCCCTTCGACCTGAGACCGCCATGGTGACTTGCAAGCAACTCACTGCACTTGGCACTGGACTACCTGAATTTCTAATTCAGTGACGGAAGGCTGCTGGGTGTAGTCAAGTACTTGACTTATCGGTGCGTGTGTCAAGATGGATTGACCACTCCAGTTCAGGAGCTGTGTACAGTCATGTTTCAATTTAGCAAAACCTTGGCCAGGGTAATCTTTGTGAGGAGTCATAGGATTGTTTGAGTTGAGCACGATTCGGATGATCAAATCAGGGTGGACAGTTTAATCCTGAGTCATCCTAAACACAGAGGTCAAAAGGATGAATTATACAGTAACCATATTCATGTAGGTTCTGAGTGTTGCGGTTGCGACTATTTGATCTATCCGATCGTCGGGTACCATTGCTAGATGGTCACTTTGATTAGTACAGGAATTGGTTCCTGTGCTACCAGCTTAGGTTCGAACCTACGGGGTCACACACATTAGAGATTCCTATCTGATCTGATGGCTGATGAAGAGTCCTAATGCTCGTGGACTATGAGTGCTACGTGTCTGGGACTCTGTGATCGAGAATCAAGATTCTCTGATCATGAGTCTCACACATTTTGGATACCGGGGTCAAGAGTCCCACTGGTTTGGGACTCTTCGATCAAGGTTACATATCGATGAATTCTGATGCCCAATTACCCATCGAATTTGGACTCAATATTTATGTGAGATTTAATTAGTGATTTGATCACTAATTAACTCAATTTGATTGAGTAATTATTTTTGGATCAAGTCCAATTGAATTGGATTCAGTTGGGTTTGACCCGATTAGGTTAAGAGTTGACCTAATCGTCGAGATGGTTTGGTCTCTGATTTGATCAAGGATTGGGCTTAATCAATTCCTAATTTGATTAGAATTTTATTGAGCCTAATTAAGTCTAATTAGTTGGGTTTAAATTAGTCTAATTGGGCCTAACTTATTTGGTTCAATTAGGTTGGTTTAAATAATGAAACCACCTTGACCCATTCTCCCTGCGCCACCTCACTTCCACTACACCCATTTGAATTCACGAGAAGGAAGTTCTCATAAATTTTTCCTCACGCAAAGCCCTCCTCACGCTCTACTTTAATGAGCCAAATGAGTGGATAAGGATGATTGGTTGGCCATTCAAATTCAAAACAAAAGTTTGAATTTGAATGAGCAACCAATCTTAGCACCTTGACCTTATCCTCTTTTAGTGCCCCATTTATTACACGAGAAAATATTTCTCATGAAATCACTCATGCATAAATTAAGCCATGCCCTCCTCTTCTCACGCCCTTAGTGGATAGGGATAAATTGGTTTCCATTTGAATTCAAAATTTGATTTGAATTCAAATGTGCAATTACTCATCTTTATCCTCTCACATGGATAAGATGTTTGACATTGTTTTAAAAGGAGGAGAAGAGTGGGGCGTGTAAAAAAAAAATTTAGAGAGAAAATCTAGGCTTGAGGAATCCTTGTGTGCAAGGTGAAGGTCTATATCCTTCTGAGAGAAAAGGAAAAAAAGAAAAAAAAATATGCGCAGGGTTTCAGTGAGTTCTTCAGGGTTTCAGCCTGGAGTTCAGGAAGTGTGAAGGTGAGCTATGAGTGTCGTGAGCCCACCAAATTTTAAGGAGATCTTCAACATCCTCTCAAGCACGTTTGTTGATGATCCAGAGTATCTGAAGAATCGACAAACATCGATCGAAGGAGTTCGATCAGCATCGATCGTCGAAAGGGCTCTCCAACGAGCTAGCACTCGTGAGGAGTCGATCAGATCGAGAGCTTCGTGTGGATGATCCCAGAGACCAGACACGCTGTGTGGCTGCATCATGAGATCAACTCTCTCGATGATGATCAGATTGCGGTAATCTACTACCCGCACAAAGGTATTGTGTTATGAACACATTACAGTAAAGTGTTTACTGTTCAAATTCGAATTTCAAATTTAAATGCATGCATGCTATATATCATATTTAGATCCTAGTGTAAGGTAAATTTTTATTAATTAATTATATTAATTAATAATTTCTACTGTAAAATAGTGATTTTGAAAAAAATTTAAAATTACCATTTTACTCCTGCACTAAATTTTCTCCACATAATAAACTTCTAGATGCAACCTGGGCATCCTGGAGGAAAACTATTTCCCTTTCCTTCATAGTGAATCCTGGATGGTTTGTAGGTTTTGAACTTCCTCAAGTTCAACAGACCTCCCACTGCCTCCTTCTTGGATAAACTCTTTCTCCAAGAAAATGGCATGCCTACCAACAAACACCTTTTGTTGAGTAGGGTTATAGAAGTAGTATCCTATACTCTCTTTGGGATAACCTATAAATCTGTATTTTTTTGATCTAGCATCCAGCTTATGTCCATCAATATTTTTCATATAAGTCAGACAACCCCAAATCTTAAGATGCTTAAGATTGGATCTTTTATCTTTTCATATTTCAAATAGAGTGCTAGAAATAGATTTCAAAGGTACTTTTTTAAAATATATGCTGCAGCCTCGAGGGCATATCCCCAAAAGGATAACAGAAGATCTGTGAAACACATCATGGACTGCACCACATCTAATAAGGTCGGTTCCTCCTTTTCATAATTTTATTTTATTGTAGAGTATAAGAAGTATCCATTGAGAGAGTATTCTATTTTGTTTCAAATAATTGAGGAACTCACTAGATAAGTATTCTTCTCCTCAATCCAATCGAAGAGTTTTAATACTTTTATCAGTTTGTTTCTCGACCATTCTTTGATGCTCTTTAAATTTATCAAAGGTTTGGATTTGTATTTCATGAAATACACATATCCAAATCTTGACCTATCATCAGTAAATGTGATAAAGTAAGAGTATCTACCTCTAACTTGAGTCAACATTGGACCATATACATCAATATGTACAAGGTCTAAAATGTCACTCATCCTACCTCCATGTCCAGTAAATAGAGTTTTGATCATTTTTTTCATGAGATAAGATTCACAAGTTTCATATGATTCATAATTATTAGGATAAAAAAAATTATCTTTGTATAACTTGTTAATCTTTGACTCATTTATATGACCAAGTCAGCAGTGCCAGAGATATGTGACATTCACATCCTCTCTTTTTTTTTCATATTATTAATGTGAATCACATTATCATTAAGTGAAAGAAATATAAGACCATTATCAATAAAAGCACTTCTATAATATTCATTAGAAAAATATATAGAACAACTATTGTTCTTTGCAATTATTTCAAAATCTTATTCCAATAACAACGGTACAGAAATAATATTTTTAATAATATTTAGAATATAATAATAGGTCTTCAGTTCCAAAATTTTGTTTGAAGATAACTTCAAAACCCTAATTCCTATAGCTTGATCAGAATGGACTCTCCACTAGCATCGAATAGCTCAAAGTCATCTTTATTCAGATTCCTTATTTTCTGTAGACCCTGCAATGATTTGCAAAGATCTTTGCAATGATTTACAAAGATGTGAGCCACAGACGATATCCAATACTCAAGAATCTAAAAATAAAGTACTTAATGATAAATTAGTTTGTATCATATACAAATCTTTAGCAACACTTACCGATTTCATGATTGTAAGGTACTCCTTGGAACTTTTCTTTCAGTGGCCCTCTTTGCCACAGTGATAACAAGTAACTTTGGTGAAAATCTTTTTCACCTTCTTCTTGGAGATGCTAGTCTTAGGGTTCATCTTTTTCTTAGAACCCTTCTTTGCCTTCTTCTTGTTGATCTTATCAACATAAAGGACTTGAGCCTTTTCATCCTTAAAATGGCTCTCTGCTATTTTCAATATCTTCAGTAGTTCTGACAAGCCGATGTTCAGTTTGTTCATGTGATAATTAATGACAAAGTAAGAAAAAGTCAGGGAGAGACTGCAGGATCAAATCCGGGCTTAGTTCACCATCTATGGCAAAATCCAGTTGTCCCAAATGAGTGATCAAATCAATCATCTTTAGGACATGTATTTGCATGGAAGAACCTTCACTCATACGGGCATGGAACAACTGCTTCGATATCTTATATTGAGTAGTTTGACTTTGTTCCCCATATAGCTCCTTAAGATTAAGGAGAATAGAGGAAACGTCCATGTCCTCATGCAGCCTTTGTGCTCATTGGTCATGGAGGCAAGCATGATACATTTGACAGTCACACTATCATCTTTCCATATCTTATATACAGTCCTATCCTCCTGGAAGCATCTTCCCCAAGAGAATCTGGAGCAGGTATATCCAGAATGTAGGAGACTTTCTTCTGAGTGAGAATAATTCTCAAGTTCCTTAACCAGTCGACATAGTTGGGTCCAGTCAACTTGTTTGCATCTAGGATACCTCTAAGTGAAAGTGAGGATGCCATAAGTGAGGTTAATCTATAACAACCAGAATATAATATAAGCAGACAATTTAAGATGACATGCACAACTAGACTAGAACTTTTATCTAATTGTGTCTCCCATTATTTTATCGAACTTCATAGCCCTCAAATATAAAAATTGAGAAATATTTTAATATTTCTTAGTGGGGTTGAGATCCCTATTCCTCACAAATATCTTGTGGATAGCACAACAAGTATTCATGAGTTAAGAGTAGGTAACTCTTTATCAATTATACCTTTACAATTCTCAACATCTTTCATTCTGTCCTCTAGATCACATATAGTCTTATTGATAGCACAACAAACTATAGTGTTCTAGTTAAGTTGACCATTCAATCCTATATGGTCATATTTAAACAATGCTGCCCTTGTGGATAGCACAACAAAGTAATACTATTCAAATATACCATAAGCATCAATATGCACTTGATCAACATCATGTCAATTTCTATAGTAAGCCTTGTGGATAGCACTACAAGCTCACTAAGATCTTGACATACTCTATCAACTAAGTTTGAAGGAAGGCCCTTGTAATGTCTACATCACTAATCAATCTAAGTCCAAAAATCAATAAGACTAAATTGGTCAGGTAAGTAGGTGGGAGGCTCTCCATAGCTTTTCTAGACACCAACAGAATTGGTCAGACTAGCATACGGATCCAATTAGAAAACCATCTATCACACTTTCTTCAACACCAATTGATCTTAAGAATTTGACTTTTGATTAAAAAGTGAATCTCAACATTACAACTTAATATAATTTGATGAGGGACTTTAAACTGGTCTCGGCACATCCAAATTACAACCACATAAAATGTATACTATAAATTATGCAACTTGACATGCTTCTACTATTCTAAATAGCAATCATATGACATGCTAAATTCATATAAGGGTGTAATGGATATCAAAATATATGTCAAGCATATCGAAAAAAAATAGCAAACTCTAATCACATTAGGCATGCTTTACACCCTTAACAATGCATCAATTTGAGCATCATACAACCATGATAATACAAATTTTAAAATTATCATAAATTAATAATTTAATAACTAAAATTAAATATCATGGTAAATATAAAGTTAAAAATAATTTTTGAGTTTAAAAGATTGATGCTATAAATCAATGCAAAATTTTTTAGCAAGATATGCACAAGTATGATTCTATGCAGAACTATTATACTTGTTTGATCGAATCAGACAAAGATGGCTCTGATACCACTGTTGAATTTTGGCCATATAGTAGAAAATAATTTTTAAAAAATTTAAAAAAGCAAATCAATAGCTTTGTCAAGTAAAACTATCATGCCAAACTCAGAATCCTAGAATCACTTTGCCGATCACGATCAAAGCAAATTCAAACATGCAAAGAGATAGAAAATTATACTTTAACCAATATGAAAAAATGACACATTGATATTTTTCACAAGACCCCAAGATAGAAGTCCTCCAATGGTGATCCACACGAAAATTGGCCAAAGTCCTTCTCAATCGATGCGCTGCCGTAGCCTTGTCTTCTAAGAACACTGTTGGCTTCGAACTTGCATCACGATCGCACCAAAGCCCAGTTGCTTTCGATCTTACCACTAAAATGACACCAAAAAAATACTCTTCAGATTTCATACAATCTAAGATTTAATTTTTAGCTCTAACATATGAAAAAATTAAATCCTAGGGCACTCAAGCAACACTTGCTGAAAATCTCACCACCCTTGTAGCAACTTTTGCCACTCAAAATTTCTTCTTTTTTTCTGCAAATTTTTTTTAATTTTTTTTTTATTTACCACATCCCTCTTCTTGGTTTTAGCTAAAAATAACTAGCAGAAGCCATGTGGGACATCCCCTACAAATAGGGGACCAGGGGACATCACATGGGATGAAGGGTGCCAACCTTTGGTGCTCCAACTTCCCATGCACCAAATAAATTTATTGAGTGAACTTTTTGGTGATCCAATTACTTGGAGTAGAAGGACTCTTAGTCTTCTACTTTTCATAAAAAAATTAATGAATTTTGGTATCAAAACATAAGATTTTTGATCAGGAATTTAAGGTAATGCATAGAAAATTAAGAGTCCTTATTAAGAAGGACTCTTCCTTTCACATGCCTAAAATAAAGGGGGCGGCATTTATTTTTGCCATGGGTTCTTCTAGGCTTAGAAAAATCTTTCTCCACTTAAAACTCTTCCAAGTTGGATAAGGATCCAATCCAAATTGCCCCAATCCCATTAGGTCAAAGCCAACTAGTCTAGGTTAGTTCAAACAATTTGATCTAAACTAATTTGGAAACTTGAGTTAATACAATGTGCTAGCATATCAAATTAACCCATAGAATTTATATTAAACTCTAATTAGATCAGATCAAGATCAAATCTCAAAATGTGTGACCTATTGGGTTCCAAATCTAGCCAGCAGTGGATCAAGACTTTCGACGTAACCCTAATCCGATGAGATTAGGTCACCTGAAGAGTCCTAATCAACTTGGACTCTTCCAAATTGAATCTAAAATTAAACTCTTTTAATTTTGATAAATTTACAAGTTTGACTACTCGAAAGATTTAAAATTTTAGTTGAAAATTATCAAAATATCCTTCAGTGGCAAATTTCATGTAATTCAATCCTTCAGTCAAACAACATCCCAGATGAGCTGTAGGTATGAAAATATGTTAAATCCAATTACTTATCTTTATGTATCTCGATCTGAAGATGATGATTCAATTGATAATATATTAAAAAAAAAATTTATTTATCATCCTACTTTGGTCAAAGACTTCCAGAATCATCATCCTATGAGATCACAAAGGATGTTTGCTCTCTTTATTGGGAGTGATTGATCCCTTATTGATTACTCACAACCTCTATGCATACTTTACCATATCCAGAACACCCACATAAGGATCAAAGAACCAATCAAGGTGGTGAACCAAAATATAAATCTACGTACAAAAAGTACCATGATGATCTCAGATCTAAAGATCACTTACACAACTCCCACTAGAGAATCATTAGTTGACATGTAAATAAGATTCTATCTGATATTCTCTCGTAGCTCAATTCAATGAACTCATTCTCTAATGAGCACCCATATCCTTATATTAGTATCACTACACAAGTGATTGTGAGATCAACCACCATCATTTCTGAGCATACATAGGACATGCCAGTCTTATCGGTATCATTGATCTCCGACTCAATATATCAATGACTAAAATATTTTAGGTTAGGGCTATCATGGATTTAGGTCTCACTGGTATGATCTCATCATGGCTCTAAAATTATTTTTTGGACCTATGGGATTCATTATAATCTTAAAAATAATAAGATATAGTATATAATGAATAAAAAATATCTATTTTATTAAAATAAATATCAATTATATGAGTTTAGAAGATAAATTACAAAATATACCTTATCGCATCCCATATGCTATTGGCTTGTAGGGTATAATTTTTTCATTCACAAGCAAGATACGGCTCTGGGTTAAGAGAGCCAAGGATCCCATCCTTCCCCAATCTATTTATCCTGTCCTCTCCAATATGGCCTAGTCTATGGTGCCACAAGTACTTCTGATTAATTCTATCTCTGAGTTTTTTTTGGCCTACGACACTCACTATTTGCTCGTTTAGGTTCACATTTGCATCAATATGTAAGTGATAAAGACTGTCAATTAAAAGATCTCGTGCAACTAATTTATTTCATAAATAAATAGAATAAAATCTTTATTGAAATAAATTTTAAAACCTTTCTGTGCTAGCATAGACACAAAAATTAAATTTCGACTAGCTACAAGAACATAATAACAATCTTTTAAATCTAATATAATACCAGACGGTAATCGAAGAGGATAAGTGCCCATGACCTCTGCAGTAATTTTTGCTCCATTGCCGACCCAAAAGATCATATCATCTTTCCTCAACCTCTTACTTTCTATCAAACCCTGCATTAAGGTACATGTACAAGCACTCGAGCCAGAGTCTAATACCTAACTTAAAGTAGAAGAAATCATAAGGCTAAATTTAATTACGAGCATACCTTCAGAATGTTTATCACCTTTTTTGGTCTTTAGGCTCTCCAGGCATTTAGGACAGTTCCTCCTCCAGTAGCCTTCAGCATGACAGTGAAAATACTTTCCCTTTGCCTCAGCCACCTTTGGACAATCTTTCTTCGGCTTGCTCTCTATCTTTTGCTTCTTCATAGATTTAACCTTCTTTCTTCCAATAGACTTTCTTTTGGAGAAAGAAGTCTGCTCCACAATGAGAACAGTGCCTCTTAAACTCTTCAAGGTACCCTCCGTAGTGACTAACTTGTTGATGAGTTTGGAAATAGTGCAGTCAGGTTTGTTCATATGAAAATTCATAATGAATTGACTATATGAACTGGTAAGGGATTGAAGGATCTGATCCATCTATAATTTCTTTTGTATTTCTAGCCTGAGCTTCCCAAGCTCCTCAATATCCTTGATCATTATCATAGAGTACTCATGGATAGACCATCCTTCATGCATCTTTAGATTGAAGAGTCTCTTGGACACTTTGAAGCTTGCAGTACGGCCTGCTCACCATACAACTCTTATAGGTGCGTCATCATAGCTCAAGTTGTGGGTATATGCTCATGCTGGCTTTGTAACTTGTTTGATATAGATGCCAGCACATAACACTTAATTTGATTGTCTTCATCCATCCACTTCTCAAAAGCAGCTCTTTGCTCAGCAATAGGATGGTTTGGTAGCACTACGGGATCCTGATCGAGAACATGACTTAACTTTTTGAGATCAGATAATTTTAAAGTTTCTGAGTCAGTCTTTGTAATTGCTATCAGTCAAACAATTGGTTTCAAGGATGCGGGCTAGAGGGTTTAAGGCTGACATTGTAGTTTAACTGCGAGAATAGAGATTCAAGTTAGACTTTTGTACTTAATATTTGTATTTACTTCTAGAAACTTTAAGATACAAACAATGACTCCCATTAATTTATCAGATCCCTCCACTCTCCAAAAAGAAAAAAAAAATTCTAATGCGATAAAGGATTCCTAGTGGGGGCTGCGGTCCTACCGATGACATACACCTCACCTAACAGTTATTGATAATATGCACACCAATGCATAGGCAACTCTTTACCCAAATACTGTACTAAGCATATTGCAACGACTTGATCTCTAAGTCATGTAAGCTCACCTAACAGTTATTGCCTATACTTCTTAGTTAAGCCCGACCCACTGTTCATAAGCAGGTGCAAGGCCGTCATTGAGTCCCTCACCTAATAGTTATTGGGCCCAACCCCATCCTTACCCTGGAGCAACCCATTGCTAATAGAGTGGTTGTATGTTTCTGATGTAACTGAACCACTATAACCAGTCGAGAGCAATCAACACCGATAGCACTTCCACACATCTACAATGGTGGAAGACCTATGGACTTAATATTTATAGGAAGGTTTAGTTTAGGTCTCATCTAATCAGTCATCATATGATCGATCTAACTGGCATGGGCTAAATCAAATTGCTAAATAACCTAATTCAAGACCCAATCTTTCAAATTGGCTAGGTAAGTGGAGATCGGTGGGGGTTCCTCTCATGCTTAGTACTAGTTATTCTCTAACAACTACCCACACTCATCATCCTGTGTCTCTACACAGTAGATCAGAGACTCATCTATCTTGAAGAAAGTGATTTGTGCATCAGTCTATCTGGATCTATCACTATCCTTATGATGATCCTATATTCGAGAGTATTTAGAATTAAAATATGTCTCTAATTTTAATACTTTGAGAATATGTATCAAAATGAATTCCATGGATGATTCAAAGATACATCACACTTCAATGAAAAAGAAATTATCTTTTATTGATCATATCAATATATTAAGTATAAAATTATGTCTTAGAATTATTATAATGTGTCAGCCATATTGGCTTCTAGAACATACATCTAATAATGATCTCCTCTTATCAGGAGTGATTGATTCCATGTTGACCTACTCACAACCTCCATACACATTCTACTATATCCAGAACACTCCGTACATGATTAAGTTATGAATGAGTATGAATTAAAATATAGATTCATGTATACAAGGTTCTATGGTAGTCTCAGGTTAAAGGATTACATGCACAATCTCCATTATAAGAAAATATCTTTTGATGGATAAGTAAATTTCATAAGATGTTTCTTAGGTTGGATCAATTCAGTGAACTCATTCTCTAATAAAAACTCACTTCTTGTATTAGTGTCTCACACAAGTGGCTTATGAGATCAGCCACCCTCTCCATCGAGCATACATAGGAAGTGCTAGTCTATCCAAAATATTGATCCCCTACTCAATGCTCCTATGACTAGGAATATTCTAAATCAAGATTTTTAAGATTTTAGATCTTATAGATATGATCTCATTATAACCCTAAACCCATTATCCTAGTTAATGGAGTTCATCATAATCATTACAAAAGTAAGATGCAGCATATGATGAAAAATATCTTTTATTTATAAAGAGTCAATACATGAGTCTGAAAAATTATAAAAAAAATCTATTAAAATATAAATTTTGATTGGTTGTAAGGCATATTCCTTTCAATCTTCTATTTGCACTAAAGCCAATCACCCTTATATTTTATCCCCATACAATCGAGGTGGCAATCAAACTACACTATGGTAGAGCCTTGATGAATGGGTCTGCTATGTTGTTTTTTATTTCTACTCATTCCATGACAACATATTATCTTTCGATTATTTCACGAACGAGATGGAAGTATCTTAGAATGTACTTAGATTTATAATGAGACCTTGGTTCCTTTGCTTGAGCAACTACTCCAGTATTATCACAATAAAGTGATATTGGATTCTCAATCTCTGGAACCACACCCAATTCAATGATGAACTTCTTCATCTAGATAGCTTTCTTGGCGGCTTCACTTGCGGCTATGTATTCTGCCTCAGTAGTTAAGTCAGCTACAGTCTGCTGCTTAGCTTTTCCAACTAATAGCTCCACCATTAAGAGTAAAGACATATCCTAAAGTGGATTTGCTATCATCAGGGTCTGATTGAAAACTAGAGTCAGAATAACCTTCTAGTTTTAGATCAGATCCTCCATATACCAGAAAAATATCTTTAATCCTTTTCAAGTACTTAAGAATATTTTTTACTACTTTTCAATGATCTTCCCCTAGATCAGCTTGAAATCTACTAATTATACCTAAGGCATGACAACATCAGGCCTGGTACATAGCATAGCACTACTGCCGAAGTATAGGGAATAGAACTCATTCTATTTCTCTCTTTCGATGTTTTAGGAGACATCCTTTTAGAGAGATGTATGTTTTGACTCATGGGTAAGTAATCTCTTTTACTCCCATCCATGCTAAACCTCTTTAGCACTAAGTTTATGTACCTGGATTGGGACAAGCCTAACATCCTCTTAGATCTATCCCTATAGATCTTTATACCTAGTATATAGGATGCTTCACCCAAATTCTTCATGGATAACTTACTTGATAGCCATGTCTTGACTGATTGTAATATTGAGACATCATTCTCAAAGAGAAATATGTCATCCACATATAAAACTAAAAAGACAATGGCACTTTCACTAGTCTTCTTGTATATATAAATTTCATCCACACTTTTGATAAAGTCAAACTCTTTGACTATAACATTAAAGTGGATGTTTCAACTCTTTGAGGCCTGCTTTAATCCATAAATAGATTTCTTAAGCCTGCATACCTGATTTGCTCTCTCTTTTGAGATAAATCCTTCTGGCTGAGACATGTAAACCTCTTCCTCAAGATAACCATTAAGGAAGGTGGTCTTCACATCCATTTGTCAAATTTCATAATCATGGTATGCTGCTATTGCAAGCATAATGCATATAGATTTGAACATGGCAATAGGTGAAAAAGTTTCATTATAATCAATACCTTGTTTCTGCCTGAAATCTTTAGCCACCAATCTGGCTTTATAAGTTTCAACTTGGCCATCTGCTCTAATCTTTTTCTTATAGACCCATTTGCATCCAATAGAGGGTCACACCCTTTGGTGCATCAATCAAAGCCACACTTGGTTGTAGTACATGGAGTCCATTTTAGATTTCATAGCCTCTAGCCATTTGTTTGAGTCTCTACTCATGATAGCTTCTATATAGGTCCAGGGTTCATCATTCTCAATGATGTGGGCTTCATTATTCTCAATTACGAACCCAAACCTTATAGGTGCATTCCGCACTCTATCCGACCTTTGGAGAAGAGGTGTATTTTGTGGTTGTACTTCATTAATGGATATTTTTAGTTGAGAATCATCTTATGCTTGCATTTGTAGGTCTTGAACTTTTTCAAGTTCAATTTTCTTCCCACTGTTTCTTTCTAGGATAAACTCCTTTTCCATAAAAATGGCATGTTTACTGACAAAAATTTTTTATTCAGTAGGATGGTAAAAGAGGTATCCTATACTCTCTTTAGGATAACCTACAAATAAGTATTTATCTATCCTAGCATTCAGCTTATATTCAAAGTTTCTTTTAACATAAGCTGGACAGCCCCATATCTTAAGATACTTAAGATTAGGCTTCTTTCCTCTCCATATCTCATATAGAGTACTTGGCACAGATTTTGAAGGTACTCTATTCAGGATATAGACAGTAATTTTTAGAACATATCTCCAGAAGAAAATAGGCAAATCTGTAAGACACATCATGGACCACACTATATCTAATAAAGTATGATTCCTCCTTTTTACTACACCATTTAGCTATGGTATATAGGGAGGGGTCCATTCTGAGAGAATTATATTTTCTTTAAGATGATCTAGAAACTCATTGGATAAGTATTCTCCTCCTCGATTGGATCAAAAAATTTTAATACTTTTTTTAGTTTGTTTCTTGATCATACTTTAATACTCTTTAAATTTATCAAAAGCTTCGGATTTGTGTTTTATAAGATACACATATCTAAACTTAGATAAATCATCAGTGAACATTATAAAAGAAGAGTATCCTCCTCTGACTTCTATTATCATAAGACATATACATCAGTATGTACAAGTCCTAATAACTCACTTGTTCTTTCTTCATGTCCATTAAATAAAGTCTTAGTCATTTTTTTTATAAGACAAGATTCATAAGTTCCTAATGATTCATAATCATAAGGATCAAAGAACTCTTCTTTGTATAACTTGTTAATCCTTGTCTCACTTATATGACTAAGTCGACAATGCCAAAGTAAAGTATTATTCAACTCTTCTCTCTTTCACTTTTTATTTTTATCAATATGAAAAATATTATCATTAGATAGAACCAGGAGACCATTATTAACAATGCCATGACAAAAAATTTTATTAAAAAAAAAATTGAGCAACTATTGCTCTTTCCATTAATTTCATAACCTTATTGCAATAGCAACGGTACAAAAATAATATTTCTAATAATCTTAAGCATATAATAATAGTTTTTTAGCTCTAAGATCTTTTCAGAAGATAACTTCAATATATACGTCCCTACAGCCTCTGCTTGGATGGATTCTCCTCCAGCACCGTAGAGCTTGAAGTTACCCTTTTTTAGTACTCTAATGTTATACAGTCCCTGCAATGACTTGTAGATATGAGAACCGCAGGCGGTATCCAATACCTAAGAGTCTGAATTGGAAGAACTTAATGATAGAATTGTATGTATCTCATACATATCTTTTGGTACATCACTCGCACCAGCCTTGGCAGTTGCAAGATATAACTTACAATTCTTTTTCCAATGTCCTGCCTTGCCGCAGTGAAAGCAGGTATCCTGTTCGAATACTTTCTTCCCCTTCTTCTTCATCTTGCCACCCTTAGGGTTCAGTGCTTTTTTTGAACCCTTAAAATCTGACTTCTTCCTAAAAGTTTTATCTACAAGAAGAAGTAGAGCCTTTTCTTTCTTAATGTGGCTCTCAGCTATCTTGAGCATATTCAACAGTTCAGGTAAGGAGGTATTCAGTTTGTTCATGTGATAGTTCACGACAAACTGAGTGAACGACTCGAAAAGAGATTGCAGGATCAAATCCTGACTTAATTCTCCATCCATCACAAAATTTAGTTGACCCAATTTAGTGATTAGGTCAATGATCTTCAAGATAAGATCTTGTACGGATGATCCCTCAGTCATTCTAGCATGAAATAACTACTTAGATATCTCATATCTAGCAGTCCTACTCTGTTCTCCATACAACACTTTAAAATTGAGGAGTATGAATTGAGTATCCATGCTCTCATGTTGTCTCTATAATTCATTGCATATAAAGGCCAGTATTGTTGGAAAATATCTCCCAAAAACCAATCGTCAACCTGTTGATGGTTGAGCAACTTTGTATTGTAATTGATTTATTAATAAATAAAATATATTTTTGATATTTTTATCACAAGTTTTCATCTTCTAGTAAACTCCGTTGTTGTGATGAAGTCTTTAGGACTGTTTAGGTTTGATAAAGGAGGATTTATCGATTAGTCCTTAAAACTATTCACGACCAAATGATAGGCTGTTAATATGGACGACAACTTTTATCGAGCAAAGGTCACTGTAGGCCATATGGGTTGGTTGTCCTCTTAACCAAGGAGTGTAGAGACACTGGTATGGCATACAAGTGAGATGTAAGGATACATCATCATTGAACGTGACCAACTCAGAGCATTCTGCTGTCGAGAATGTCTCTGATGGGATATAGGTATAAGTGTCCCTTAGATCTGAGATCGTCTCAGTGACTTGCAAGCAACTCATATGCTTTGGTACTGGACTAACTGAATTTCTAATTGAGTGATGGAAGGCTTCTGGGCACAATCAAGCACTTGCGAAGTCAGAGTGTGATCGAGATGGGATTGACCACTCCAAGAGTTGGAGAAGAATGAGTCGCTGTATTTCAATTTAGCAAAATCTTGGCTAGGTAATCCATCAGATGGATTTGATATTTTAAAATACAATGTGGACAACCTGATCAGAGTTGACAGTTGAACTTTGAGGTACCCTATGAGCATTTTGGTCAAGGGGATGAATTATATGGAAACTATATCCACATGGGTTCTAATGATGTTATTCTATACATTCGACCTATCCGACCGTCGGGTACCATTGCTAGATGGTCACTTCGATTAGTATAAAAATTTATTTCTGTACTACTGACTTAGGTTCGAACCTATGAGGTCACACACATTAGAGTTCACATTCTGATCGGATGGTTGACCAACGATTAAGAATCATTCTAGGGTTAAACGATCAATATGATTGACATTTAACTTAGTGCAAGTGTTGCAGGAGGATCGATTAGTAATTTGATTGCTAATTGACTTAATTTAATTAAACTAATAGGCTAAGATTAAGTCTAATTGAATATAATTTAATTAGATTTAGTTTGGGCTTGATTGGATCAAGTCCAATTGGTTTATTGGATAAGCCAAGTGCAAAGAAAAACTAGTCCTAGTTCACTTAGGACTTGGGTTAACCTAATTTTTAATTCGATTAAAAAATTAAATAAGATTTAAATCTAATTTAATCTGATTAAATTAGATTTTTAATTGGGTTAAGATCTATTTTAATTAGGTTGATTTAGTTTTGGTTTGATTTGATTTGAGAAACTAAATTTGAACAAGTCATAGATTGAATCCTAGTAAGACTAGGATTCCACCTTGCACCACCTTAGCCCCCCATGCCCACTCTCTCTTATTTTGTGCAACAAAATCTTCTCTCCCAGGCCTTCACATATGCCAAAGCTTTCCACTCTTTCTCTCTTACATAAAATATGATTGTGGACCAAGTCAAAGTAGCAATTAGTTTGGATTTCAAATTCTATGAGATAAATTTTAGGAAACTAAAACTCTTTCCTTATGGCACTGATTTAACTCAATTTTTTTTGAGATTTTTGACTTTTATGGCACATATTGTGTACCCTTTTTTGATGGTCCATTATAGAAAAAGAAGGAGGGGGTGCCCAAGAGTTGGGCACCACTTGTCTTGCCCAGTTTGGATTTTTTTGACTAGGTATTTGACCTAGAAAGGACTCTTCATATCTCATTATTTAAGATGATTTTTTTTTTAAATTTTTATGAATTATAAAGCATTGAGAGACCTTTGAGACATATAAAAATCAAAGAGAAATAGTTTTGGGGCATGGAGATATAATCAACACAAAACTAGGTGTCTAGGTGAGAGCAAAGAGAAGAAGAGAGTCTTCTTCTAGGATTGCTGTGTTCACCTCTTTCCTTCCTCCATCTATGAGTTTTCTGAGAGTGTCTTATATCTAAAACTCTTTCTCCTACTTCTCATCTTTGGAAGAGTTCAAATCAAGAAGAAGGAGGCATCTGATCGACCATCGAAGAAGGATCAGCGCAGTACTAGCATACTGTGCTGATTTTTTGAACCAGGACTTCTGATCGTGATTCGTGGGCTCGTGTGGACGACTCTTAGAGGCCAGACGTGTATATGGCTTGCAACATCATCCTCAAGTCCGGATCAGCAAAGTTAGAACATCTAACTTGCAAGGTAATAGATTTGATCTATTATATTTTACATACATTAGATGTAGTATAGAAATATGTTGATATGATCAACATGTAGTTCTTGCTCTTTATATTTTAATTTTTGATTTAATAGCATATAATAATCATGTAATAAAATCTTAGATCTAAAATTTTCTAATTTTATAAGATAAATTTTAATTTATTTTAGTCTTCTGCTGCCTGATCTTGAAAAAGTTTTAAGATCTAACCTTGAAACCCTAGATCTGGTTCCTTCAATTGATATCAGAGCAAGGTTGTTTATTATATGATTATTTATACATACTTAGATTATTTATTAGATTAGATCTAATTTATATTCTGATTATTAAATCTAAATTAAAATTTTTAGATCAATCATGAACTGTAGGCTATCCTGCTATAAGGTTTACCCCTTACAGTGCAAAGATTGTCCTAGTTCGTATAGATCTATTTTTAATCATAAATTTATTAGATGTAATCTAGATTAAATTTATGATTTATTAGATTTAAAAAAAGTTTAAATTTAAAATAAAATCTTTTTTTAATAATTTTCGCACAAAAACCATCATATATTTGTTTGGAAAATTTGCACAGTTTAAAGTTGAAATTGTTTCAATTACATGAACCTGTTTACATTAGATCTAAAGTAGTTTCATGCTTATTTCACTTGCATTTTGATTATGAATCAAACATGCAACTTGGTTGGTAGAACTATGTTGTAAAAATATTTTATAAATATGAAAATTATTTTTGAAAAGCCAAATCCCAACCCTCAGTCCAAAACTTAATTAAGAATTAAGAAGTTATTTGATTAGGTTCTAGGATTGTGAATTGAAGAACCTAAGACACAAACCATAACACATTGGGTTAATGGGTTAGTAGAAATTAGATCCATTAATTGGGTTAGACCTAAGGTTAGATTAAAGATGGACTTAATTAGAGAATTGACTGAATCTAATCAATTGTTGTCTTAGATTAGGTCAAAGATTCTCTAGATCAATTACAATAGTTGTAGTTGGTCAATTTCATATCTTTAACAAGAACCAAATGGACTTGATTCTTGGCTCAGCGATCTAGCACAAACTGTTAGGTTGATCTAATCGAAACAAATTAAACTAGTTGGTGTCTAAGGTAAACTAGACCGGTGGTTTTTAATTGGGAGCCCGATTACCTGGCTATTTCTGATGGTGTCTAAGGCAAGCTTTGGCAGACCCTCCCACCGATCGAACTTACCTGGCCTCTAGATGAAATTATATTTTGATCAAATCACTTGACTATTCGAGCTGACCTATGTCAGCTAAGTAAATCAGTGTGACTGATTTAGGTGCTCCTAGATCAGCCCTTTTAATGGTCTCCCTTAAGTTGATTTGGTGAAACCAGTGCGAGGATCATGATAAGCTGGTTCATCTGACCTCCTCTTCTAAATCAATTAAATTCTCTAAAATTATTAAGTCTTTAAAATAAAATAGTTATGATGATAACTAGATCATAGCCTCCCATTAAGTGGATGATAATGGGTCCATTAGTTGGATAATCATTGGAGGCCCAAAGGCCTGGTGCTTATCGACTGATGGAATTGTCATTCATTATATGATTTTTTGACTGCATCTTTCTAAATGGTGGTTAGGTTAGCCAACTATAGTTTGGCCCAATCATTCATTAGCTAGATGTGCCAAGTATGATCATGTTAATAGTTGGACCTAACCAGACCTTTTCAGTGGAGGCCAAAGCCTACTGATTAGAAACTGGGGCAAAATTAAAATTACTAAAAATTATTTAGAGAAATAATTGATTGTAAACCTACCCTTTGATGTACATAGGTTGGCCAACCAAAGTTGGGCTTGTCATTCATAATTGTAGTTTAAGTGGATTCTAGTACCCACTAAGAAATTAGGATAGTTCCTTGAATTAGAGGTAGAGGCTACCAATTCGAATAAAATAGTGGGAGAAACCTTTTGATTAAAGTTCAAATCTTTAGGTTTAATAAATCAATTACTAATTAGGTTATGGTTTTCCTTTGTACAGATATGACCACTTCCCTATCGATTCGATCATTGTTAGAAAATGAAAATTTGGTGGGATCCAACTTCAGTAGCTGGTATCGAAAGTTGAAGATAGTCTTGGAGCATGAATGGATCCTATATGTGATAACGGATCCTACACCTGAGGAGCCAGCTGCCAATGCATATGGAACAGTCAGAGATACTTATCAGAAGTGGCTCAGTGACTGGACCACGGTGTGTTGCATCATGCTAGCTATCATGAGCAACGAGTTCAGTCGCAGATTTGAGATGGCTCAGCCAAAGGAATGCTTCAAGTGTTGGAGGATGCCTTTGGCACACCCGATGACATGGAGAGGCACAAGACTAGTTATGCCATCTTCAATGCCAAAATATGGGATGGTGCCTCTGTCACTGATCATGTATTATACATAATCGAGCTGATGGAGCGTTTGAGCAAGCTCGACTTTTTCTTGCATGAGCAGCTTGGGAAAGATGCAATACTGAACTCACTGTCGAAGTCTTATCTCCCATTCCTCACTCATTATAGAATGACAAAGCCTGAAGTAAACTACCACGGGTTATTGGGGTTGCTTCAGAACTTTGAGAAGGATCACCAACTCCACAAGGAGTCGGTGAACTTAGTGGGAGGTTCGTCTTCTGGTTCTCGACCCTTTAAGAAAGGGAAGAAGAACAAGAAGAAAGTGAAGAAGGTGCAAGTTTAGACTGGGGCATCAGTGCAGGGCCAGACCAGAAAGATCAAGCCCGATAAGAGTGAAGTTGAATGCTTCTTTTGCAAGAAGTGGGAGCACTGGAAGAGGAACTGTCCTCAGTACACTGTCTCCCTGGACCCGAACAGGCAAAGAAAGAAGCAAACTATTGTTGGGCAAGGTATTTATATGATAACTCCTTGTAATTTCACTATTTGTGATATAACTGACTGGATATTGGATACCGATAGCCCTTACCATATTTGCAATTCGTTGCAGGGGTTGCAAGTCAGTAGAAGATTCGAGCAAGGCGAGAGGTTCCTGAACGTTGGAGATGGAAGACCAGTTCCAGTTCTAGCATTAGGAATCTTAAAACTTGTATTTGAGTCCCATATCATTGTTCTTAATGATTGTAATTTTTGTTTCAGTTTCTTTTTAAATATAATTTCTGTAGGCCTTTTGGCCAAAATGATTATGAAATTTTAATAAAGAAACAAGTTTGTAATATTATTATGAATGGTGTTACTATTTTTTGTGGACATTTGAACAATGGTGTGTATATGTTATCACAACCTGTTAACATAGTCTATTCCACTGGCAAGCACCCTAGATTAGATAGTGTATCTGATATCTACTTATGGCACTGTAGGCTAGGTCATATAAACAAGAACAGGATAAACAGGTTGACTCAAGAGGGAATCCTCGAAGTCAGTGATTGTGAATCACTTCCAACCTGTGAGTCCTAACTTCTTGATAAAATGATCAAATCACCTTTTACTGAAAAAGGTGAGAGAGCTACTGAGCTCTTGGGCCTAGTACATACTGATGTATGCGGGCCCATGAGCACAAGTGCTAGAGGTGGATATTTCTACTTCATCACCTTCACAGATGATCTATCCAGATATAAATATGTCTATCTGATGAAACATAAGTCAGATTCATTTGAAATGTTTAAACAATTTCAAAGTGAAGTAGAAAAATAAATTGAGAAGAGTATTAAAACTCTTCGATCTGATCGAGGAGGGGAATACCTTTCTGGTGAGTTTCTCACATATCTAGGAGAGAATGGATTCTCTTCCAATGGAGTCCTCCAGGAACACCACAGCATAATGGTGTGTCTGAAAGAAGAAATCGAACTCTGTTAGACATGGTCTGATCCATGATGGATTTTAACAGCTTGCTGATATCCTTCTGGAGATATGCACTCAAATCAGCCTGTTATCTATTAAATAGGGTTTCAAGTAAGTTTGTAATTAAGACTCTATATGAGATATGGATAGGGCATAAGCCAGCACTTTCACAACTTAGGGTCTGAGGGTGCCCGACCTATGTCAAACGGTTAGTTACAGATAAACTTGGACCTAGGTCTGACAAATACACATTCATAGGGTACCTCAAAAAGACCAAAGGATATTTTTTCTATGATGCTGATGAACAAAAGGTGCTCATTAGCCTTGAGATAATCTTTTTAGAAAAGAAGTTTCTTGGTGAAGGAATCGTTGCCTCTAAGGTTAAACTTGATGAAGTTCAATAGGTAGAAGGATCGACACCAATAGCTGAACCTGAGTCGGATTTGATTAGATCAGATCCGAAGCCCAATGTATCTGCACCATTAAGGTGATCTGTAGAATACCATGTCAGCCAGACAGATACTATGATTTCTTGATCCGAGATGGTGATCCCATTGAACTCGATGAGAATGATGAGAATTCGATCACCTATATGGATGCAATGTAGAGATCTGATTCTGAGAAATGGTTTGAAGCCATGAAATCCAAAATAGAGTCTATGAAGTCAACGATGTATGGACATTGGTTGACCCACCTAAAGGGGTTAAATCCATTGGGTGTAAATGGGTCTTCAAAAGGAAGAGAGGCACAGACGGAAAGGTGGAGACCTATAATGTCCGTCTGACTGTCAAGGGATATCATCAACATTATGGTATTGACTATAACAGACTTCTTTCCTGTGGTAATGCTCAAATCCATTCGGATAATGCTTACAATAGTTGCCCATCTGAATTATGAGATCTGACAGATGGATGTAAAGACAGCTTTCCTGAATAGAGAGCTGACCGAAGAGGTGTATATGATATAACCTGAGGGGTTTACATTCATAGATGAGTCCAAAGTGTGCAAGCTTTAGAGATCCATTTATAGATTGAAGCAAGCTTCTCGGAGTTGGAACATGCATTTTGATAAGGTGATCAAAACGTATGGCTTCATTAAGAACAGAGAAGAGCCCTGTATCTATAAATGGGTAAATGATCCAGTTGTGGTATTTCTTATCTTATACGTGGATGATATTCTCTTAATCGGGAATGACATCCCTGCACTATAGAGAATAAAAGTTTGGTTGTCATCGCAGTTCTCCATGAAGGACTTGGATGAAGCATCCTACATCCTAGGGATGAAGATCTATAGGGATAGATCTAAAAGGATACTTGGGTTATCCCAGTCCACGTACATAGACACTGTGCTGAAGAGGTTCAGCATGGAGAATTTCAAGAAGGGCTATCTACCGATAGACCATGAAATTTTTCTCTTTAAGAAGGATTGTCCGACAACTTCTGAAGAGAGAGCATACGAGTAGAGTCCCATATGCTTCGGTCATGGGATCTATCATGTATGCCATGACATGTACAAGGCTAGATGTGGCATACTCACTAGGAGTAGTGAGTAGATACTAATCTGATCCTGGAGAAAATCACTGAAAAGTGGTTAAAGCCATCCTTAAGTATTTAAGAAATACTAAAGATCAATGGTTGGTTTATGACGAGTCAGATCTGAAACTTGTGGGGTTCACAGACTCCAGCTTTCAATCTGACCATGATGACAGCAGAAGCATGTCAGGTTATATCTTTACTTTGAATGGTGGAGCCATCTATTGGAAGAGTTCCAAGCAGCATACTGTAGCAGACTCTGTTTGTGAGGCAGAGTACATCGCAGCAACGGATGCCACGAGGAAGCTGTGTGGCTGAAGAAATTCATCACCGAGCTCGGAGTAGCAACCTCCCTCGATGGTCCGATCCTGCTCTACTGCGACAGTACTGGTGCCATTGCTCAGGTGAAGAACCCAAAGCACACCAGCGGATGAAGCACATTTTGCACCGCTTCTACCTGGTCTGGGAGATCGTGGATCAAGGTGATGTCGATCTTCAGAAGATCGATGGAAAGAAGAACCTAACCGATCCCTTCACTAAAGCCCTGACGATAAAGGAGTTCGACAACTATAAGTCAAAGATGGGGATTAGATACTGTGCCGAGTGGCTTTAGGACAAGTGAAAGTTGTTATAAAATATGTTCCAAAAGCTAATCGTCAATCTGTTGACGGTTGAGCAACCTTATATTGTAATTGATTTGTTAATAAATAAAATATATTTTTGATATTTTTATCATAAGTTTTTATCTTCTAATGAACTCCATTGTTGTAATGAAGTCCTTAGGATTATTTAGGTTTGATAAAGAAAAGATTTATCGATTAGTCCTTAAAACTATTCACGACTAAATGATAGGCTGTTAATAAGGACGATAGCCTCTATCGAGCATAGGTCGCTGTAGGCCATATGGGTTGGTTGTCCTCTTAACTAAAGAGTGTGGAGACACTGGTATGCATACAGGTGAGATGTAAAGGTACATCATCATTGAACGTGATCAATTCCAGAGCATTTTGCTATCGAGAATGTCTCTGATGAGATATAGGTATAAGTGTCCCTTAGACCTGAGATCGCCTCAGTGACTTGCAAGCAACTCACTGTGCTTTGGTACTGGACTAACTAAATTTTTAATTCTGTGATGGAAGGCTTCTGGGCACAGTCAAGTACTTGTGAAGTCAGAGTGTGATCGAGATGGGGTTGACCACTCCAAGAGTTGGAGAAGAATGAGTCACTGTATTTCAATTTAGCAAAATCTTGGCCAGGATAATCCATCAGATGGATTTGATATTTTGAAATACAATGTGGATAACCTGATCAGAGTTGGCAGTGGAACTCTGAGGTGTCCTATGAGTATTTTGGTCAAGGAGATGAATTATATAAAACTATATCCACATGGGTTCTAAGGATGTTGTTCTACACATTCGACCTATCCGACCGTCAGGTACCATTGCTAGATGGTCACTTCGATTGATATAAAAATTTATTTCTATACTATCGACTTAGGTTCAGACCTATGAGGTCACACATATTAGAGTTCATATTCCGATCGGATGGTTGATCAACGATTAAGAATCGTTCTTGGGTTAAATGATCAATACGATTGATATTTAACCTAGTGCAAGTGTTGCAAGAGGATCGATTCGCAATTCAATTGATAATTGGCTTAATTTAATTAAGCCAATGGGCTAAAATTAAGTCTAATTGAACATGATTTAATTAGATTTGGTTTAGGCTTGGTTGGATCAAGTCCAATTGGTTTATTGGATAAGCCAGGTGCAAGGAAAAACTAGTCCTAGTTCACTTAGGACTTGGATCAACCTAATTTCTAATTTGATGAGAAAATTAAATAAGATTTAAATTTAATTTAATCTGATTAAATTAGGTGCTTAATTGGGTTAAGATCTATTTTAATTAGATTGATTTGATTTTGGTTTGATTTGGTTTGAGAAACTAAATTTGAACAAGTCATAGGTTGAATCCTAGTAAGACTAGGATTTCACCTTGCATCACCTTAACCCCCCATGCCCACTCTCTCTTATTTTGTATGATAAAACCTTCTCTCCTAGGCTTTTATGCATGTTCAAAGTTTTTTACTCTTTCTCTCTTACATGGAATGTGGTTGTGGACCAACTTAAAGTAGGAATTAGTTTGGATTTCAAATTCTATGAGATAGAATTTTAGGAAACCAAAACTCTTTCCTTATGGCATTGATTTAACTCAAATTTTTTTTGATATTTTTGTAGCTTTTATGGTACATATTGTGTGTCCTTTGTTGATAATCCATGGTAGAAAAAGAAGGAGGGGGTGCCCAAGAGTTGGGCACCACTTGTCTTGCCTTGTTTGGATTTTCTTTGATTAGGTATTTGACCTAGACAAGGACTCTTCATATCTCATTATTTAAGGTGAATTTCTTCTTAAAATTTTTATGAATTATATAGCATTGAGAGACCTTTAGGGTGTGTGAAAATCAGGAAGAAACAGTTTTAGAGTGTGGAGATATAACAGACACAAAACTAGATGTCTAGGTGAGAGCAAAGAGAAGAAGAAGAGGGTCTTCTTCTAGGGTTGCTATGTTCACCTCTTCTCTTCCTCCATCTATGAGTTTTCTGAGAGTGTCTCACATATAAAACTCTTTCTCCTACTTCTCATCTTTGGAAGAGTCTAAATCAAAAAGAAGGAGGCATCTGATCGACCATCGAAGAAGGATTAGCACAATACTAGCATACTATGCTGATTTCCTGAACCAGGACTTCTGATCGTGATTTGTGGGCTCGTGTGGATGACTCCTAGAGGTTGGATGCATGTGTGGCTTGCAAAATCATCCTCAAGTCCGGATCAGTAAAGTTAGAACATCTAACTTGCAAGGTAATAGATCTGATCTATTATATTTTACAAATATTAGATGTAGTATAGAAACATGTTGATATGATCAAGAAGTAGTTTTTGCTCTTTATATTTTAATTTTTGATTTAATACCATGTAATAATCATATAATAGGATCTTAGATTTAGGGATTCTCTAATTTTATAAGATAAATTTTGATTTATTTTAGTCTTCCACTGCCTGATCTTGAAAAAGTTTCAAGATCTAATCTTGAAACCCTAGATCTGGTTCCTTCAAGTATGATGCACTTAATAGTTAAACTGTCATTCTTCCACATCCTGTATATGGATACCTTCTTCTCTGTGGCATCATCTCCAATCTCTTGTGGTTTGGAGACATCAAAAATATAGGAGAGCTTTTTCTGAGTGGGTATGATTTTTAAATTCTTCAACCAGTCCACATAATTGGGACCGATCAACTTGTTGGAATCTAAAACTCCTCGCAATGATAGTGAAGATGCTATTTGTAGAATTTAATTTATCATAATTAAAGAATATTACATAAGCAAGCAACTCATATTGACTCACACAATTAAATAAGATCTTTAGATTTAATTGTGCCTCTCACTATTTTATCGAACATCATAACCCTCTACTATGATGAACGAGATGTTAGATGTGTGCTCTAGATGCCAGATCCACTGACATATTTCTGTACAGATCTAAGGATAAATTTATCATTTTGACTATAAATGAATAAAAGGGTTATTCTTCTATCACATTGTATATATTATGTCTGTGATACATCCTTTGAGTTAGTAGGAATGTAAATTCATATTTTCAAGAGTTGAAAATTTAAGGCATGAATTTACATAACTAACTCATAAACAGCTCCTGACCATAGGATCATCACAAGGACGGTGATCGATCCGAAAGGTTGGTGTACGATCGCTTTCTTAGGGTAGATGTGTCTTGAGTCTACAGTGTGGAGACACTGGAGCGAGAGTACAGGTATTCATTGAGAATGAGAGTATTGAGCGTGACCACTTCGAGCAGTCATAAGGAAGTCTACCTTCTCGTCAATGACTAGCTCGATACTGCAGTTGTGTGTCTAGTTCTTTGACTTGAGGTATATCGACAGTTCATCTTAAGTGTGTTATAGTTTGACTACACCATAACTCGATCTCCTAGCCATTCAGAACCCTGAGGTGTATGTTGGTTGTAGCATATTCATTGTAGGAACTAGGTCGCACCAAGATGGGATCTATCAACCTCGGTAGATAAGAGGAGTAGTCCTATGATAATTGAAAGATCGAGTCTTTAAGCCCATGGCTATGGCTGAGTGAAATAATAAAAAAAAGTTTTTCATTAAGGTTTCACATCAGACTCAGATCGATCGATTAACTCATATGACTGATGTTGGGTTTGACAAGTTTACCTTAACCCTAATTCAGTCGGGACTCATGGTAGAGGAACTCAATCACCCAGGTAGCTGCATCGAGAGGTTCATCTTCAGTTCTGATGGGTTGCCACTACATACTGTTAGGTATCACTGGTGGATTTTGGGAGCAATTAGAAGATCTAACATACATAAGATGCATGACTAGACTAGGATTAGTTGAATCCATGAATAGTCTTAAGTCTTATGTTTTAATGAGATTAAAATATGAATTAAATCTAATTTATTCTCTATTTTTTTATATTATAAGTATTATAATTAGATCAAAAAATAAAAAATAAAATTTTAGTTTTTTCATAAAATTGATCTGCTGCATGCCTAGACTAGTTGTAGAATTGTTCTAGTAATTTATCTAGAATAGATTTAATTTTGAATAGTTCAATTTAAATCTTATTTTTTAGATATTATATGTAATGTATCAGATCTAAAAGCATGTTAATTAGATTAATTTTTGATACATGAGATGTATGCAAAGCATGTATTAGTTAGATCTTAAATTATATATGTGATATGTTAATTTAGATCTAACTAGTTTTGTAGTTAAATTTATATTTCTGATTAAGGTGTTCCTCATGGCCGTTCGGTCATAAGAATGAAATAAGATTTTAAGACCCTCTCTTTCCATTCAATGGGATGTTCATATGACGTGTAGGGGGGCGTTCATCCTTAATCAGAAATCAAAACTTACTTTTCTGCAAAATCCAAGATCCTGAAACCCTAGGATTTATTTTATGTGCTTTGTTTATGAACCCAAACTTAATTAATGAATTAAGCTTATGAAATTAAGTTAGGTCTAAAATTAAAAATTTCAGATCTAAGATATTTTCATAAAATTAGGTTCGGACTTGGGTAGCTCAATTAGGTCTAGCGGTTGATCAAACCGAATCAAGAGTTGGTTAGGTGGGATCATGAAAGCTAATAATTGACTAGCCTAATAGGATTAAGTCTGGGTCAAGGTCGAATCATATTTAGATGTGACTCGATCAAGTTAAGACCTAATTTGGCTCAATGGTTAGAGCCTGGATTGTAGGCTAACCCAATTAGTTCTGGTTCGATAATTTAGGGTCTAAGGTAAGTTGGGCAGATGCAATCGACTGGTTTTTAATTGGGAGCTACTCGACTCGAATGTGTTCTTGTCGAGTTAATGACATATCCCTCCCACCGATCTCACTTACCTGGCCATATGTGTTGACTCAGTTTTGATAAGAGGTGGCTAACAATTCGAGCTAACCCATGCCACTAGATTAGTCATAATTGTTATGACTATGTCAAGTCAAGTTTAATGAGACCTAAATTAAATCTTCCTAAGAAAATATTAAGTCTAGGTCTTCCACCATTGTGGATGTGCAGGCCCTTCCCGGGGTTGATTATTATTGGCTGGTTACAGTGGCTCAGTTGCACCGGAAAGATGCAACCATGTCCATTAGGCATTGGATGCTACGAATTAGAGGATGGGTTGGGCTCAATATTTTGGATACGATGAGGGACCCAATTAAAAATCTAGTTTATGCAAATGGTGGGTCTGACTTAACTAAAGGTTGGAGCAATATCCCAGACACGGTGAGCTTCATGAATTAAAGACCAAGTTTTAGGTGCACCATGATTAGAGAATCATTGGACAAGAGTTGTCCACTCATCGGTTGACCCATCACCAATAACTGTTAGGTATGGTGGTGAGCCAGTCGGTGAGACCACACCACCCACTAAAAATCACTGATCACGGAGATTTTTACATCTCTACCAAGGGAGTGTAGGGATCTAAGAAAATAGTGGAAGCCTAATTTATTTTAAAAATAAAACTCCTAAATAAATTGGTTAAGTCTGATTATAAAATCTAACTAGAAACTTTTGACTCTCTACGGGAAACATGTCTACCTCCAACCCCCTGACCAAAATACTAGACACCCACAGATTGACTAGACCCAATTTAAAAGACTTGTTGAGGAACTACAGAATTATTCTGGGTTTCAAAAAAATTGACTCATATCTTGGACTAAGACCCACCTGTCATGCCAGCACGTCTGACTGCTGAACAGAGAGTGTCTCTGAAAAAGTGGATGGATGATGATAACAAAACAAGGTACTACATGTTGGATGCAATGTCTGATGACTTGCAGTGCCAACATGAGAATATTTTGACTATCCGTCAAATGTTGGCTCACCTACAAGAGTTGTTTGGTGAATAGAGTCGTGCGGCCAAGTATCAAGTCTGTCAAAGACTTTTTAAGGCCAAGATGCGTGATGGGCAGTCAATCCAAGATCATTGTTTGACAATGATCAAGGATCTTGAGGAGCTTGAGAAGCTCGGTATCATCTTAGATAAGGATTTTTAGATTGATGTGATCCTTCAGTCCTTGTTCGATGCATATGATCAGTTCATCATGAACTTTCATATGCATAAGATGCAGTGTACCTTGGCCGAGTTAATGAACATGCTGGTTACGGCTGAGCTTTCTATGAAGGGTTCAAAAGGCTCAGTTATTACTGTGGAGCGGACTTCTTCCAAGAGAAAATCTTTTGAAAAAAAAAAGAAGTCTATGAAGAAGCAGAAAGTGGATGGCAAGAAGAAGAAGATAGAACTGAAGAAGAAGGCTACTGATAAGGAAAAATATTTCCACTGCCAATCAGACGGCCATTGGAAGCGGAACTATCCTCAGTACCTGGCCACCTTGAAGAACAAGAAGGATGGTCCTTCTGAAGGTATGCTCATTTTAGAGTCTAATCTTACGATTTCTTTTGCATTCAGTTGGGTGCTTGACTCTGGTTCTAGTGTTCATTTGTGCACTTCTATGCAGGGTCTTGAGGAGAGCAGGAGGCTGAGGGATGGAGAGATGATCCTATACGTTGGGAACGGAGCAAGAGTTCCTGTTGTGGCTGTAAAAATTTACCCTCTGCGATTACCGTTAGGATTAGATTTATTTCTTAGAGATTGTTATTATGTGCCTGCAGCAAGCAGGAATTTGATTTCTGTTTCATGTTTAGCACAAGAAGGCTATGTGATTAGCTTTCATAAGGACCATTGTAATATTTTTTATGAAAATAATAAAGTTGTAGATAGTTTTCTTATTAACGGTCTCTATCAGCTACATATTGATGTATCTGTATTTAATATTGAGTAAAATATGAATGCTATAGGAATTAAAAGGCCTAGAGATAGTCTAAATGATAAGTATCTGTGGCACCTAAGGCTAGGTCATATAGTGGAAGACAGGGTTAACAAATTGAAGAAATTCGAGCTATTGAGTCTGTTGACTTTCGAGTCATATCCAGTTTGTGAATCATGCCTTCAAGGCAAAATGACCAAGCTTCCTTTTGTGGGATATGGGGAAAGGGCCACAGACCTACTTGCCCTAGTACATACGGATGTGTGCGGCCCATTTGATGTGCCGGCTAGAGGCAACTACATTTACTTCATTACCTTTACCGATGATATATCTAGGTACGGGTATGTGTTTCTAATGAAATACAAGTCTGAAGCTTTTGAAAGGTTCAAAGAATTCAGACATGAGGTAGAAAAACAAACAGAAAAGCCCATTAAGATTCTTCGATCAGATCGAGGAGGTGAATACCTTAGTCGAAAGTTTCTAGACTATCTTAAGGATAATGGCATAGTCTCTTAATGGACTTTACCTGGAACGCCTCAACTCAATGGGATTTCAGAATGGAGAAACCAGACCCTATTAGATATGATCCGTTCTATGATGAGCTTTACGGACCTTCCCAAATTTTTTTGGGGACATTATCTTATGACAGCAATTTATGTATTGAATAGGGTTCCCTCTAAAACTGTTCCTACCACACCATATGAGATATGGCATGATAAGAAGCCAAGTCTGAATCATCTCAGAATTTGAGATTGTCCGGCTCATGTCAAGAGACAGCAGGCGGACAAGTTAGAGTTCAGATCTTTTAGAGCTCGGTTCATAGGATATCCTAAAGAGTCATTAGGATACTATTTCTATCTTTCGGAAGACCATAATGTGATTGTGAGTCGAAATGTTATTTTTCTTGAAAAATAGTTTATTCAAGATGGCGGCATCAGAAGAATAATTAAGCTCAAGGAGAATGTCTCCCAAGAGCAACGACCTAAAGAACCTGTGGAACCTAATCAATCAGAACCAGTCTTAACACAACCTCTTCCATCTCGTAGACGACTAGGGTTTCCCATCCTCCTGAAAGGTACTTAGGTACCATACAAGAGGATGTAGAGAAAATGTTCCTCATGAAGAATGGGGCTCATGGTGATGACCCCAAGACCTATGATGAGATGATATCAGATATCGACTTCAAGAAATGGTTAGAGGCACTGAGATCAAAAATTGACTCGATACACTCAAACTAAGTCTGGACCTTGGTAGATCTATCTGAAGGTATTGTACCTATTGGGTGTAAATGGATCTTCAAGAAAAAGATAGGTGCAGATGGGAATGTAGAGACATTCAAGGCTAGGCTCGTAGCGAAAGGTTATAGTCAGCACGAATGCATTGACTATCAGGATACCTTCTCACCTGTAGCCATGCTAAAATCCATCCGCACATTGCTTGCTGTTGCAGCCTATTTTGATTATGAAATATGGCAGATGGATATGAAAACGGCATTCTTAAATGAACATCTTGAGGAAGATATCTATATAGAACAGCCACTACATTTCACATCCAGTGATGATGATCACAAGATCTGCAAGCTGCAAAGGTCCATTTATGGACTTAAGTAAGCATCTCGGAGTTGGAATACTCGTTTCAATGATGTGATCAAAATGTTTGGTTTCATCAAGAATGAGGAGGAACCATGTGTGTTCAAAAAGGTCAGTGGGAGCACAGTTGTCTTTCTCATATTGTACGTAGATGACATCTCCTAATTGGGAATGATATTTCCATATTGACCTCAGTCAAAGTATGGTTGTCTAAGAAATTCTCTATGAAAGATCTAGAAGAGGTATCCTTTATACTGGATATTAAGGTCTATAGAGATAGACCAAATAGGATACTGGGACTTTCATAGAAGATGTACATAGAGGAGGTGCTAAAGAGGTTTAGCATGAAAAACTTCAAAAGAGATTTATTGCCTTTTAGATATGGCATTCATCTCTCCAAGAAGATGTGCCCTAGCACACTTGAGGAGATTGAATGCATGAGTAAGATCCCTTATGCTTCGGCAATAGGGAGCCTCATGTATGCCATGCTATGTACACGACCTGATATAGCCCATGCTGTGAGTGTCACAAGCAGATATCAGTCGAATCCAGGCGAAGAGCACTGGACTTCTGTGAAATGTATCCTTCAGTACTTGAGAAGGACTAAGGATATGTTTCTAGTCTTTGAAAATGGAGAACTCCATATTCAGGGATATACAGACTCAGACTTTATGTCTGATATAGATGATCAAAAATCGACATCTGGGAGTCTGTTCATTTGCAATGGTGGTGCAGTCAGCTGGAAGAATTTCAAGTAGACGATGATTGCTGATTCCACCATAGAGACAGAGTATATTGCTGCATCGAAAGCTGCGAAGGAGGCATTCTGGTACAAAGAATTTATCGCAGAGCTTGGAGTGATGTCATCGGATGCCATACCTCTTTTCTATGACAATAATGGTGCCATAGCCCTAGCTAAGGAGCCAAGGTCTCACTAGAAGTCCAAGCACATCGAGCGGTGATTCCATTTGATGCATAATTATCTCGAAAAGGGTTATGTCGAGGTCAAGAGAGTCGACTCCACAGACAATGTGGCAGACCCACTGACTAAGCTATTGGGCCAGCAAAAGATCGAAGCCCACCTTGAGAAGATGAAACTTAGATATGTAGCCAATTGGCATTAGGTCAAGTGGGAGTTTGTTAGATGTGTGCCCTAGATGCCAGATCGGCTGACACATTTCTATACAGATCTAAGGGCAAATTTATAATTTTGACTATAAATGAATAAAAAGATTATTCTTCTATCATATTGTGTACATTGTGTCTGTGATACATCCTTTGAGTTAGTAGGAATGTAAATTCATATTTTTAAGAGTTGAAAATTTAAGACATGAATTTACATAACTAACTCATAAACAGCACCTGACCATAGGATCATCACGAGGATGGTGATCGATCCAAAAGGTTGGTGTACGATCGCTTTCTTAGGGTAGATGTATCTTGAGTCTACGATGTGGAGATATCAGAGTGAGAGTATAGGTATTCGTTGAGAATGAGAGTACTGAGCGTGATCACTTCGAGTAGTCATAAGAAAGTCTACCTTCTCGTCAATGACTAGCTTGATGCTATAGTTGTGTGTCTAGTTCTTTGACCTAAGGTGCATCGATAGTTCACCTTGAGTATGTTATAGTTTGACTACACCATAACTCGATCTCCTAGCCATTCAGAATCCTGAGGTGTATGTTGGTTGTAGCATATTCATTGTAGGAATAGGTCACACCAAGATGGGATCTATCAACCTCGGTAGATGAGAGGAGTAGTCCTATGATAATTGAAAGATCGAGTCCTTAAGCCCATGGCCATGGTAGAGTAAAATAATGGAAAAGAGTTTTTCATTAAGGTTTCATATCAGACTCAGATCGATCGATTAACTCATATGACTGATGTTGGGTTTGACGAGTTCACCTTAACCCTAATTCAGTCGGGACTCATGATAGAGGAACTCAATCACACAGGTAGCTGCACCGAGAGGTTCATCTTTAATTTTGATGGGTTGCCACCACATACTGCTAGGTGTCACTGGTGGATTTTGAGAGCAATTAGAATGATATTGATGATTGATCATTCTAATTTTTTGAATCAAAAGAGTTCTGGTCCATCGAAAGGAGTTTCGATGATGTCGATGATGAGATCATGACATGTCTCATTACCATACAGAATTGAACCTAACTAGGTCACACAAACAAGGGTTAGGATCTAGATGTCATCAATTGGGCTAACCCAATTGATTTGGATAAGATCCAATTAGGTTCAAGAAAATCGTGCTAGCACACGATTGAGCCTAACTTTCTCCTCGTGTAATCTTTTCTATCTCTACTGAGCCAAATGTGATTTGACTCATCCATAGAACCTTAGAAAGATTTCTCTCAATTTAAATGTGTTGCTCCTAGATTGATTTTGATGATCACAAAGCAGATTGAAGGGATACAAATAATTTTAAAATGAAAAAGTCCTTATGCTCTTCAAGGGCAAAATCATAATTTTACTAAAATCCTGATTTGATAGTACCATTTGGTAGAACAAATGATTTGAAATCTATTGGTGAAAATTTCATTATGTTTGGACTTATATTTTTGAAGTTATGAAGGTTTGAAGTGCATGAGTCGACTCATGAGTCAACTCATGGCACTGTGAGCTGATTGGCACGCAAAAATTCTCCTTGGCACGCTAGTTTTCTGGCTTGGCACGACCTGTGAGTCGACTCATGAGTTGACCCACAAGGCATGAGTCGACTCATGAGTCGACCCCTGCTAATTTGAGCCAAGAATTTCCAGAAACGCATTCTCTGATTTTTGCAACAGAGGTCGACTCATGAGTCGACCCCTGAAGCATGAGTCGACTCATGAGTCGACCCCTGCGACGGGAATTGTCAGCAACGGCTATTTTTTTACCCGTTTTAATTGCCATTTATGCTTCCTAAAAATCCTCTAAAGGCTCTTTATCTACCTAAATTGTTTTCTCTTGCTTCTAATGCTACAAAATGCTTTAAATAATGAAAGAAATTACAGATTAAATAGCGGATCAAACGTGAAATCAAAAAAGACGGAAAAGAAGAGAAAAAGAGAAAGAGAGAAGAATAGAAGAGAGGATCCAAAATTTGCAAGAAAAAGCCTGAGATCAACGAAAAATCCAAAGAGAAAAAGAGAGAGGATCCACAATATACCAGAGAGATTGTGAAAGAGAAAAGCAAGATCTTTCAAGGAGAGAATTCTTCACGCCTATTGTTTCAACCTTGATCTAGAGATTGTTCAAAGCTTTCAAGAGATCTTCAATCAACAATCAACCTCTTCTCAAGCATTCAAGCGTTCATCCACTTTGAGAAAATCTGAAAAAGGGGTTCTTCATTTGAGTAAAGCTTTTATTGTTATATTTGCTCATTTAAGGAGCTGTTATTGTATTAATCTGTGCTCTAAATTTTCTAACTCTTTGTGAGTTTTTGTTCTTGTGTTTGGAGGATTTCCAAAACAAGGAAAGGTTGATCCGAACCTGAAATCGGAGTGTTTTGGGTTTACTTGTACCCGGGAAATAAGTGATCTAGCTTGGGATAGCTAGTGTCGGAGTTTTCGACGTCTTGTATTCTAGCTTGGGATAGCTAGTGTCGGAGTTTCCGACGTTTTGTATTCGGGTTGAATACAAAGGATAGTGGATTAAAATTCCCAAGTGGGATCTTGGGGAGTGGATGTAGGTGCAAGGTTAGCACCGAACCACTATAAATCCTTGTGTTTGTGGTGTGCTTTATCGCTTTATCTTATTTCTTTATTATATCCTTGCAATACTGCTTTAGGTAATTAATATTGATTTAAAGCCATTGTTTTGTTCTTCATAAGTTATCTGTTGGGCTTAAAATTTTTAGAAACCCAATTCACCCCCCCCTCTTGGGTTGCATAGCTGGGCAACAAGTGGTATCAGAGCCGGTGCTCTAGCCCTTCTTTAATCTAACAATCAAAGAGCCAAAGATCTATGGCAACCCATGTTGGAACTTCTCTAGCCGAGGGGCAATCAACAAACCGACCTCCACTTTTTAATGGGTCTAATTACACCTATTGGAAAGCTCGGATGAAGATTTTCATACAAGCACTCGACTATGATATATGGAGTATCATAGTGAATGGTCCTCACACACCCACCAAGATTATAGATGGTGAGGAGTCAACCAAACCCGAGAAAGAATGGGATGAGGTTGACAAGAAATTGGCACAATTAAATGCCAAAGCCATGAATGTTCTTTATTGTGCACTAGATGCTAGTGAATTTAATCGCATTTCTACTTGTGCATCTGCTAAAGAAATATGGAATAGGTTAAGAGTCACCCATGAGGGAACAAATCAAGTAAAAGAGTCTAAAATAAAATGCTTGTACATAAATATGAATTGTTCAAAATAGAGCATGATGAGTCCATAACTGCTATGTTTACTCATTTTACTGATATAATCAATGGTTTAAAGAGTCTTGGCAAATCTTATACTAATAGTGAACTTGTAAGGAAGATTCTCAGGTCACTGCCAAGAACTTGGGAAGCCAAGGTGACTGCCATCCAAGAAGCAAAGGACTTGAACACTCTACCTCTAGAAGAGCTTCTTGGATCCTTGATGACTCATGAACTTAGCATGAAGCAATATCAAGAGGATGAAGTCAAAAAGAAAAGAACCATTGCCCTCAAATCCATAACTTCGCCTGATTATGAAATGGATGACTCTGAAGATGAAGATCAGGATGAAGAGATGGCTCTCATCACCCAAAAATTTAAGAAGTTTCTAAGAAAAAGGAAACAGGGGATGAGAAAGAAATTTACAAAAGGGGATCAAAGCAAAGAAAAGGAGAAAGATCAAACCCCTATATGCTACGAGTGCAAGAAGCCAGGATATTTCAGATCCGAATGTCCACAATTGAAGAAAGGTCCAAAGAAGTTCAAAAAGAAGGCAATGATGGTGACCTGGAGTGCGAGTGATGACTCAAGCTCCGACGAGGAAACCTCAACAGAACAAGCCAATCTGTGCCTGATGGCACATGAAAATGAGGTAACTTCTGAATCCACTAGTGAATTTACTTTTGAAGAATTGCATGAAGCATTCTATGATTCAATTGATGAATTAAAGAAACTAGGGAAGAAAAATAAAGAGCTGAAATTGGAAAATCAGTCCTTAGTGAAACAAGCTAAAAATCTTTCAATTGAAAAATTCACCTTGATTCAAGAAAATCAAAACTTAAAGGATGAAATGAACAAGCTGAAATCTATAGTAGATAAGTTCACCTTAAGTTCAAACAAGCTAAATATGATCCTTGATAATCAGAAAGCTATATATGATAAGGCTGGACTTGGTTATAAACCCCTGAAGAAACAAAAATTTCTGAAGGATATTTATGCAAATTATTCAAGCAAAAAGTCTACAAATATTACTTGTTTTAAATGTGGAAGAATAGGACATAAATCATACACATGTCTTATTAACAAATATGCAAACACAAAGAAAATATGGGTTCCAAAAGGAACCATTCTGACTAACCTGAAAGGACCCAAGAAAGCTTGGGTACCTAAGACAGAAACTTGATCTGTGCTTGCAGGTGTGTCTAGCATCCCAAGAAGGAAACAGGAAATGGTATCTTGACAGCGGATGCTCGAGACACATGACTGGTGATGAATCACAATTCATCACGCTTGATGCTAAGGATGGAGGGATGGTCACCTTTGGAGACAATGGCAAAGGAAAGATCATCGGGATAGGTAACATTGGTATCACTCCCTCCAAATACATTGAGAATGTTTTACTAGTTAAAGGTTTAAAGCATAACTTACTTAGCATTAGTCAATTCTGTGAAAAAGGGTATAAAGTAAGTTTTGAATCATCTGTTTGCATTGTAACAAGTCCTATTAACGATGGCATTAAATTTATAGGACATAGGCATGGCAATGTTTATATGGTAAACTTGAATGATTTAACTAAATTAGACATGCAATGCCTAGTTTCCTTAAGTGCTAAAATAAATGAGACTAGTTGGTTGTGGCATCGTAGACTTGCACATATTAGCATGCATTCTCTTTCAAAATTAATTAAAAAGGATTTAGTTTTCGGTTTGCCAAAACTGAATTTTGAAAAGGATAGAATTTGTGATGCATGCCAATTAGGCAAACAAACTAGAATTTCATTTAAATCCAAAAACACTATTTCAACTTCTAGACCTTTAGAGCTCTTACATATGGATTTATTTGGACCAACTAGAACCACTAGTCTAGAGGAAAACGATATGAATTTGTAATAATTGATGATTACTCTCGTTTTACTTGGGTTTTCTTTTTAGCTCACAAAAATGAAACTTTTCAAATTTTCACTAAATTTCATTGAAAAGTCACTAATGAAAAAGGGTTTTCAATTCAAAATATTAGAAGTGATCATGGAACAGAATTTGAAAATCAAGACTTTGAAAATTTTTGTGATGAAAATGGAATTGGCCATAACTTCTCTGCTCCTAGGATACCTCAACAAAATGGGGTAGTTGAAAGGAAAAATAGAACCTTAGAAGAAATGACCCGTACCATGCTTTGTGAAAGCAACCTTCCAAGATATTTTTAGGCGGAAGCTATTAACACAGCATGTTACATTTTAAATCATGCTTTAATTAGACAATTTTAAAGAAAACCCCCTATGAACTTTGGAAAGGAAGAAAACCAAATATTGCATATTTTCATGTTTTTGGTTGCCGATGTTTTGTATTAAATAATGGCAAAGAAAAACTTGGTAAATTTGATGCAAAATCAGATGAAGCAATCCTTCTAGGTTACTCCTCCACTAGTAAAGCATTTAGAGTGTTCAACAAAAGAACTTTAGTAGTTGAGGAGTCCATACATGTTGTCTTTGATGAATCTAACGATCTTCCTTCAAGGAAGAATGAGGGTGTTGATGATGCAGATCCACTAATAGAAGGTATGAAGGAGATCACTTTGAAAGACTCAGCAACTCCAGAAGACAAGGATCAAGAAGTCAAACAAAATGAGAAAGGTGAAAAAATTCAAGAACAACCTCAAGGTACAAATGACTTATCCAAGGAATGGAGGTATGTTCACAACCACCCTAAGGAGTTAATAATTGGTGATCCTATGCATGGGGTAAAAACACGTTCTTCACTTAGAGATGTACTTAATCATTGTGCTTTTGTATCTCAACTTGAACCTAAAACTTTTGAAGAGGCTGAAAATGATCATAACTGGATTAATGCTATGCAAGAGGAACTTAATCAATTTGAAAGAAATAATGTTTGGACCTTAGTATCAAGACCTAAAGATTATTCAATAATTGGAACAAAATGGGTCTTTAGAAACAAGTTAGATGAGCATGGAAATGTAATTAGAAATAAAGCAAGACTGGTTGCTAAGGGATATAATCAAGAAGAAGGAATTGATTTTGATGAAACCTTTGCACCTGTTGCTAGATTAGAAGCCATTAGACTTCTACTTGCTTATGCTTGCTTTATGAAATTCAAACTATTTCAAATGGATGTTAAAAGTGCATTTTTAAATGGATATATTTCTGAAGAAGTATATGTAGAACAACCCCCTGGATTTGAAAATCATGCTTTTCCCAATCATGTCTTTAGATTAAATAAAGCTTTATATGGTCTAAAACAAGCACCTAGAGCATGGTATGAAAGGCTAAGCAAATTTCTACTAAATAATGCTTTCTCAAGAGGCAATGTAGATACAACCCTATTTATTAAAAGAAACCAAAATGATATGCTAATTATACAAATTTATGTTGATGACATAATTTTTGGGTCTACTAATGAATCCCTTTGTCAAGACTTTGCTAAGCTTATGCAGGGAGAGTTCGAGATGAGCATGATGGGAGAACTCACCTTCTTTCTCGGACTCCAAATCAAACAATCAAAAGAGAGAATCTCCATCACCCAAAGCAAGTACACCAAGGAACTACTCAAAAGATTTGGAATGGAGAACTGCAAACCAATTGGCACACCAATGAGTCCCTCAAGTAAGCTTGACAAGGATGATGAAGGTAAAAGCGTAGACTTAAAATACTACATAGGTATAATTGGCTCATTATGTATTTAACTGCAAGTAGGCCTGATATCATGTTTAGTGTTTGCTTATGTGCAAGATATCAATCTAATCCTAAGGAATCTCATTTGAATGCTGTTAAAAGAATCCTTAGATACTTAAATGGTACACAAACTATAGGGTTATGGTACTCTAAGGACTCACAAATTAATTTGTTAGGATATTCTGATGCTGATTTTGCTGGATGTAAATTAGATAGAAAAAGCACAAGTGGAACTTGCCAATTTTTTGGAGTAAATCTAATCTCATGGTTTAGCAAGAAACAAAATTCGGTGGCACTGTCTACGGCTGAGGCCGAATACATTGCAGCCGAAAGTTGTTGTGCTCAAATCTTGTAGATTAAGCAACAACTCGAAGATTTTGGAATCAAACTTAATGAAACACCAATAAAATGTGATAATACAAGTGCCATAAATCTATCTAAAAATCCAATACAACACTCAAGATCTAAACATATTGAAATAAGACATCATTTCATAAGAGAACATGTTCAAAACAAAAATATAATTCTTGAATATGTTTGCACTGAAAATCAATTAGCTGATATCTTTACAAAGGCCCTTAGTGAGGATAGATTCTGTGAAATTAGAAGAAATCTAGGAGTTCTAGATCCATTTGTCTAAAATTTCTCAATTTCCAAAGAATAGATGTCAAAAACTCTTAGAGCTCAATTTTCAACATTTATCCTGGTCCCAAAAGCTCAGATTTATCACTCTAAAAACTTATCTTTGAGCAAAATTCCTACTCCCAAAATTTTGAATTTTTCTGGAATTTATTTGCATTTTTCTTGAATTTTTGAACTTCATGAGTCGACCCCCATGAGTCGACTCAATGGCAAACTTGTAAATCCCACCAACTTCCATCGGGTTCATTGTTTTTAAATGGGAAACCCTGTTCGTGAGATGACTCATCTTCTCATCATCTTTCTTCCGAAAGCCGTCTTCTCCAACTCTTCTTGCTCCAAATCCAAGGATCAATTCTGAGGCAATTCTCCCTCCTTCTCTCCACCAAAAATTGCCTCCTTGAAAAGGATTTTTCTGTGCTTTCTCGCAGTGATTGGCGCGGGTGGAACGTGCCCTAGAACTTCACCGTTCATTCAAAATTCACTTCTTTTCTCCACCAAAATTCTTCTTTACTCTTTTGTGATCCCTCCTCCACTGAATTCAAGTCTTCTTGTCTGCTACTTTTTGGATATGGCTCCAAAGATGAAACTTCCCCAAAGAAGGAAATCAATCCGAGAGCCTGAGGAAATTGTCCGAAAGAAAAGGCATGATCAGTCTTCCAGTGTTCTCGATCCAGTTTCAGTACCTGCTCAAGGTCCCTCTCAATCCTCCATAAGCCCCAGTGTAAATCCTCTTTCTGATAGAAAAGTAGAAACTGAGAAAAATATAGATTTTCGGTTCTTTGAGAAAGAAGGCTTTACTTTTGCTACCAAGATCAAAAATCAAGGATGGGAACTTTATTGCTCTCTTAAGGAAGTCACCTATGTTGATCTAGTTAGAGAGTTCTACCAGAACCTACATTATGGAAATGAGTCAGTGACTTCAACAGTCAAGGGAATTGACATATGCTTGGATTCTAGGATATTGGGAGAAATACTTCAGTTGCCTAGTGAAGGATACTCATATATGGAACTCCCAATTAAAGAAGAAGGGATCAGAATTATCTTAGGAGAAGCTTTTTCAGGAAGTTTAAACAGATTGGAAGCAAAGCTACTGTCCATTGAGATGAGGGTCCTGCATCAGATTGTAACAAAACTCTTCTTTCCTAGGAGTGGTAGACATGACTTACTATCTGGCAGAGATGTATGTGTCATATTTCATATCATCACTCAGACCCCCCTAAACCTCCCTGCACTTATGATAGAGGCCATGAGAGAAACTTTGAATAGATCCAAGGCACACTTGCCTTATGGTATGGCCCTTACTAGAGTTTTTAGGAGGTTTGGAGTTAGCTGTGAGGGGGAGACACCTACCAAGCTCTCACATGTGGACACTTTCAACCAACACAGCCTACACCGAATGGGAATTACAAAGACTGTTGGTGGTTGGATCAAGGGCTCTGAAGAAAGAGCTGAGGAGAGAGTTGAGGAAAGAACTGAAGACAGAACTGAAGGCAGAATAGAAGAAGAAGGTCCATCTTCTCCTGTACATGACTTCAGGGCAGCATCACCAGATACACAGTTCATTCCTGATACTGAGGCTGGCCCTTCGGAGTTTACTAGGATGCCCACACCAGTGTATCAGTCAGAGAGCAGAGAACCTCCATCAGAGTTCAGACTGGCTGACGATCAGATCGAGCATATTTCACAGCGTGTGGCTTCTTTGCTGTCTAGCCAGTGGAGTAGTACTTCTTTTGTACCTGGAGCTACTTCTTCTGATCAGACCATTACTCCCCACATCTCCACTGTGTTTCAGATGATTTCAGATCAGTCCGTCAGGATACAGCAGCTTGAGGACACAGTCTGGAGACTGACTGGCAGAGTTCTTGACTTGCAGGGGCAAGTCCTTGCATTGGCCCATCCCCAGCCACAGGAGTCTACTATTGAGGTCACAGACCTCACTGCAGAGGCTGGCAGGCTCAGAGGAGCACTAGAAGGTGGATATGAGCTACTGAGGAAAGAGATCCGAGGATCGAGTGAGCATGCTACCACCCAGTTCACTGCTCTACTTCAATCTATTTTCAGAGCACTGAACGTACTTGATTCTATCAGACTCATGGTATCAGCCCTAGCATCTCAGCATTCTCAGCCACCCAGTTCATCTCGCCCTCCTACTCGTGGCAGAGGCAGACGGGGTAGAGGACGCACTTCTGATCCATCATCTCCTCACCCTATATCTGATGACTCCGATCATTGACTTATCTTGATCTTTACTAGGTCCTAGGAGTTAGTATCTTGTTCTAGGATCTATACCTTGGGGCCATGTATTGACATTTAGCTGGTTGAATTTTATGTATTGAAACAATTATGATATTAATGGAATCATCTTTTACCTATATTTCTACCTCTTTGTAATGATCATATTTTAGTTATATATTTTTTTTCCTGTTGAAATATTATCTTCTCCTTGTTGTTGTTTGCTGTTGATAATTGCTATATTAAGGGGGAGCAAACATCTGTGAAAAACTCTAAAGAAGAAGAAATTAAAGAATATTTCAGAAAAAGAAAAGAAAGAGTTAACTATGTTTGATGATGTCAAAAAGGGAGAGAAATTAAACAAAACAAAAATTGAAATTAGACAAAAAGCAAAATCCTAAATTATGAGAAAAAGGGGGAGAAATTAAACAAAAACAAAGATTGGAGAAATTAAAACAAATATTGGAGAAATTAAAACAAATATTGAAGAAATTAAACAAATATTGGAGAAATTAAACAAAAACAAATATTGGAGAAATTAAAACAAATATTGAAAAAATTAAACAAATATTGGAGAAATTAAACAAAAACAAGGATTGAAAGATTAAACAAAACTTTGAGAAATTTTGGTATCAAAATTTGGTATCAGACAGAACTTAAACAAAAAGTCATCCATCAAAAGCAAAATCATGAGTACAATGTAAATAAGTTTTTTTTATATGCTCTGATATATTTCAAAATTCAAACTTGCTTTTGAAATTTTACTCACCTTGATACATCTTAAGAAATTTATTTTACTCTGATACATCCTACAATTTCTTTTAACTTGCTCTGATACATGATAAAATTTAATCTGATACAGTGTGAAGGTTTCTCTGATAAATTATAACATTTGATACGATAACAGTGTGAGAAAGTTTCTCTTATATATTATAACATTTGTTCTGATACAATGTGAAATTTACTCTGAAATTTGTTCTGATACAATGTGAAATTTACTCTGACATTTGCTCTAATACAGTGTGAAATTTTCTCTGAAATTTGTTCTGATACAATGAGAAATTTACTCTGACATTTGCTCTAATACAGTGTGAAATTTTCTCTGATATATTATAAAATTTTCTTGCTCTGATGCATTGTAAAATCTTTTCTGATATAATTATTTTTCTTACTCTGATACATAGAAAAAGTTATTTATCTTCTCTTGCTCTGATATATCTTGAACTCAAAATGATCTAATACCATTTTCAAATCTTTAAGAAAATGGACAATCTATTTTTGTATTTATATTACATGCCAAAAGAATCATACTCTTTTCAAGCATATACACCTATAATGGATTCTTTTGAAATTAATGTATTAACATAAGTATTTTTGTTCAAATATTTTGTCATCATCAAAAAGGGGGAGATTGTTGCTCCTAGATTGATTTTGATGATCACAAAGCAGATTGAAGGGATACAAATAATTTTAAATGAAAAAGTCCTTATGCTCTTCAAGGGCAAAATCATAATTTCACTAAAATCCTGATTTGATAGTACCATTTGGTAGAACAAATGATTTGAAATCTATTGGTGAAAATTTCATTGTGTTTGGACTTATATTTTTGAAGTTATGAAGGTTTGAAGTGCATGAGTCGACTAATGAGTCAACTCATGGCATTGTGAGCTGATTGGCACGCAAAAATTCTCCTTGGCACGCTAGTTTTCTGGCTTGGCACGACCTGTGAGTCAACTCATGAGTCGACCCACAAGGCATGAGTCGACTCATGAGTCGACCCCTGCTAATTTGAGCCAAGAATTTCCAGAAACGCATTCTCTGGTTTTTGCAACAGAGGTCGACTCATGAGTCGACCCCTGAAGCATGAGTCGACTCATGAGTCGACCCCTGCGACGGGAATTGTCAGCAACGGCTATTTTTTTGCACGTTTTAATTGCCATTTATGCTTCCTAAAAATTTTCTAACGGCTCTTTATCTACCTAAATTGTTTTTTCTTGCTTCTAATGCTACAAAATGCTTTAAATGATGAAATAAATTGCAGATTAAATAGCGGATCAAACGTGAAATCAAAAAAGACGGAAAAGAAGAGAAAAAGAGAAAGAGAGAAGAATAGAAGAGAGGATCCAAAATTTGCAAGAAAAAGCCTGAGATCAACGAAAAATCCAAAGAGAAAAAGAGAGAGGATCCACAATATACCAGAGAGATTGTGAAAGAGAAAAGCAAGATCTTTCAAGGAGAGAATTCTTCACGCCTATTGTTTCAACCTTGATCTAGAGATTGTTCAAAGCTTTCAAGAGATCTTCAATCAACAATCAACCTCTTCTCAAGCATTCAAGCATTCATCCACTTTGAGAAAATCTGAAAAAGGGGTTCTTCATTTGAGTAAAGCTTTTATTATTATATTTGCTCATTTAAGGAGCTGTTATTGTATTAATCTGTGCTCTAAATTTTCTAACTCTTTGTGAGTTTTTGTTCTTTTGTTTGGAGGATTTCCAAAACAAGGAATGGTTGATCCGAACCTGAAATCGGAGTGTTTTTGGTTTACTTGTACCCGGAAAACAAGTGATCTAGCTTGGGATAGCTAGTGTCGGAGTTTCCGACGTCTTGTATTCTAGCTTGGGATAGCTAGTGTCGGAGTTTCCGACGTTTTGTATTCGGGTTGAATACAAAGGATAGTGGATTAAAATTTCCAAATGGGATCTTGGGGAGTGGATGTAGGTGCAAGGTTAGCACCGAACCACTATAAATCCTTGTGTTTGTGGTGTGCTTTATCGCTTTATCTTATTTCTTTATTATATCCTTGCAATACTGCTTTAGGTAATTAATATTGATTTAAAGCCATTGTTTTGTTCTTCATAAGTTATCTGTTGGGCTTAAAATTTTTAGAAACCCAATTCACCCCCCCTCTTGGGTTGCATAGCTGGGCAACAAAATGAAACTTGTCCAGTTCAGAAAAGGCTTGTCTTAATTCATGAGATGAATTTAAGATAACACCTGCTAATTCCTATTACCTGCCAGTTTCATTTTAGGACATCTGTCAAAAGTTGACATATGAGTCTTAAACTGAAGAGGGCTCATTGAAGGATTTTGTGGAGTATCCACAAGCCAAGCCACATCAAATTGGATGCCATAATCAGATTATGGTGTGAGCCCAATTGGATTAAAGTGGGTGCCCCAAGTGGATAAGGATTGGAGAGTCTTGATCAATTTAAACTCTTGGGCGCCACCTCTATTTGTGCTTATCCAATGTTGGTGCCATCTTTTGGAGATAAGGTGGGGTTCTTATCTGATATGATCAAATGATATCACTCCACTAATCAAAATTTTTCCAAAATTTATTGAAATTTTTTGATTGGTTGAATGATGTGGCACTGCGCAGCATACAGGGTCTATATAAATCCTGCTGCGCCTAGGGTTTCGAGGTAAAAGTTGTTTTATACACAAAACCCAATAGCTGCCACCCTCTCCCCTCTTCTCCACATTCTCCCCTGCTCTCCTTCCTCCCCTCTTCACGTCCAAAGAGTTGGGCATCCATCTGACAAAGATCCAAGGCGTAGTGACGCTTGGAACGGAAGGCTGCAAGACTTCTTCGACAGGCTGCTGCTCCAACTTTAGGAAGATTTTTGAAGATCTTTCCAATCAAATTTAGATCTAATTTTTAGAGTATAGATTTGTGAGAAGAAGAAGTTCTAGATCCTATCAGAGTGGATACTGGTAGAGGCCAGGCACTTGCGTGGCTATATCAGAATCTCGGGCTGTGCAGAGATCATCTATAAGGTAATCAGATTTCCCTTGAGGTATTACTTGTTTCCTCATCCCTTTAAATTTATTTTAGATTTAATATCAGATATGAAGATTAGATCTAGAGATTTAGATCTAAAATATATATAGGATAATTTTTTTTTAAATTATTCCACCCCAGATTTGATGAAATCTGGAAGATCCTACGAGGAAAAGTCATTTTCCTCCTTCACAAGATATATTACATATTTATCTTAGTGAGATTGAGACCCTAATTTCTCATAATGATCTTGTGTTTAGCATAATAAATCCTTATGAGTTCATAGGTAGAAAACTCTTTCCAATTATATCTCATGCAATTCCCAATATCATATCTTGATCTCTAAAACATTATTAGCCTTGTGTTAACACAACAAGCTATAATATTTTAGTTAAGTAAGATCCTTCATTTCAATTCAGTCAAATTCAAATATAATTATCCTTGTGTTAACACATAAAGCAGTATATCCAAAATTACCATAAGCATCTTCTATGCACTAGGCTTATGTTATATCAATCCTTATGACAAGCGTTATGTTAACACAATAAGCTAGCCATAATTCATGATATAACATTAACCTAGCATGAAGGAAGGCCCCTAGTAGTGTTTTCAACATTAGAATTTTTCAATATCAAGATCGATTAATCAAATAGGCCAGGTAAGTAAGCTAGAGGTCCCCTGTTGCTTTTTTTAGACACCAATAAATTGGTCAGTCAGACAACAAAATCAATTAAAGAACAACCTGTAGCACTTTTCTAGATACCAATTGATCAATTGATCAAGAATTGATTAACCCTAGTTGCATATCACTACAACTTAATATAATTTTTTAATGAGGGCTTTTATTTGGTCTCATATATATTCTAACTATATAATGCTAATTTATGCTAATATATATCAGTATTAAATATTCTACATGTGCATGTGTAATATATGGACTTTCATTATCCTAAGACAACCTTGCAGCATAACCCCGTTATGCTAGGACAACCTTATGTCAGGATAATGAAGTGGTGAATCATATATGCATCATTTCATATCATCATATGAAAGCATAATTACATAGCATAATTCATCTTATAGCATGAATCATAATATGCATCACATAAATATTATGTATATATGATTGAACCAAACAAGGTCGGCTCTAGTACCACTGTAGGATTTAGGGTGGACATGCATAGTGGAAGCATAACGAATTTTAAATTTTAAATTATGAAATTTTAAATATTAAACCCATAATTAATATTTTTTTAATAATTAACAATCATATATAACATATATTCAAAATTAAATTTAAGATATAGAAGAATACCTGCAGCGCTTAATCCAAATTCTGACAGAACCTCCACCAGGCACCCAAGTATTCACCCTCCAACGGTGATCCACAAAGTACTATGATCAGGACACCAACTCTTTGAGATGATTTTTCTTCCAAATTCTTACTCCAAAATTTTTTTTGGATATCAGGACCTCAAGACCCTCTTCCTCTTCTCCTGGCCTTCCTATCCCTACCTTTCTTTTCTCCTTATCTTCCTTAATTCTCTTCCTAGGCTCTTATCCTAAAATCGAACTTATTCTTACTATTTTTGAACTTATCCTAACAAGAGAAGAAGAGACTAATTAGACAACAGAGAGAGTGCATAAGAAAGAAGAGATAAAAGTAATTTTTTGAATGAACTAAATCTCCGACGCAGCCCCCTTTAAATAGTTAGCGACGGGTTGCCTTGGGGAATGATTCGCACCTCCTCCACATGCCATCTCACATCCATCAAAAAATCTCACACTCCTTGATAAATTCTCACAGCCATCTAAAATATTCTAAACATATGACAATCATTAGAAAAAAATTCAAGAGACGCTTCGCGCAGAAGGACTCTTCGAAATATTTTTCTTGATTGATTCTTTGATGCATCGCGTAACTTCCCATGGTGTAATTTTTCTCCACAACCCATCAGTGACTTTTGACCATCCAATAGATCAAAATGAAAGCATTAACTTGTTGACGGTGTGGAAAAAAAAAGTTGAAATTAAAATGTGGCGTGACACTTGGATTAGAGTCCTTCACAAATTGGACTCTTGGTTAGGCGCATGGATCGGACTGGTAGAATTTCCAACTTCAAACCAATTTTCATGATGAAACCAGAAGGTGTTTTAACCTCAAAAGGATTCTTTATACTTAAAATTAAGTTATGAATCATGATAAAAAAAAAATTATTGTGGAACATTGGATAAGCTTGAGGAAGGGGCATCCCATCTCATGGGATGCGAAACCTGTTTCTGAGCACCAAAGACTGCACCCACACGCAAAAAAAATTCTTGATGCATATAGACCTAGTTTTATGACTTCAAATTATTGGTACATGTAGCCAAGGGGTGAACCAACTCAAATCTAAAATTGGTTTGAATTAATTTGGCTTTAATTAAACCCAATCTAGAATCAATTTCGGAATCCGATTCGAAACAAGAAGCTAGTTTTTGCAACATGTGCTAGCATGTCTATTTTGGCAAACATGATCTAATCTAATTAGACCCTTGATAAATTTTCTTTATGTATGACACATTGAGTTCCATATCTAGCTAGTAGTGGGTCGTGGTGCAAGTCGATCTGATTTGATTAGAATTTGATCTAACCAATCTAGATCCAATCGAGCTAACTTGATTTCAGCAATTAGAACTCTTTCTAATTCATGATCGATTTAATTCGATCAAACCTACAAGATAAGATTGATGTCTACCAATGTATCATGTCTACTTGGAAGATATAAAATTTTGATAGAAATATCAAAAATATCCTTCAGTGGAAAGTTACCATGCAATTCAATTCTTCGATCTCCCTACACTCCGAATATGACTCTAGATATGGAATGATGTCAAATCCAATAGCATATTCATATCTCTCTTAATCTTTAGTGATAATTTGATTAATAAAATATTATAATTTTTTTTTTTATTTTACTTTGATCAAAGGCTTCTTAAATCATCAATCGATCAGAGCAAGTAGAATATGATCTCCTCTTATCAGGAGTGATCGATTTCATGTTGACCTACTCACAACCTCCAACACATTTCACCATATCCGGAACATCCCGTACATGACTAAGTCATGAATGAGTATGAACCAAAATATGGATTCACTGTATACAAGATTCTATGGTAGTCCCAGATCAAAGATTATATGTACAACTCCCATTACAAGAAAATATCTTTTGACGGATAAGTAAATTTTATAAGATATTTCTTAAGTCAGATCAATTTAGTGAACTCATTCTCTAATAAGCACCTACTTTCTTGTATTAGTGTCTCATACAAGTGGCTTATGAGATCAGCTACCCTCTCCATCGAGTTATACATAGGAAGTACTAGTCTATCCGAAATATTGATTCCCTACTCAATGCTCCTATGACTAGAAATATTTAAATAAATCAAAATTTTCAAAATTTTAAGTCTCATAGATATGATCTCATCATAACCCTAAACCCATTGTCCCGATTTATGGAGTTCATCATAATCATTACAAAAATAAAATACAGCATATGATAAAAAATATCTTTTATTTTATAAAGAGTCAATGCATGAGCCTGGAGGATTATAAGAAAAATCTATCAAAATATA